>NW_027185436.1:7400000-7462500 GCF_022577435.1 Embiotoca jacksoni
CATGCTCTTCTGAACAAGAATTTGTGCAGTTCTGACAAGAAAAGACGACAAGAACTAAAAACAATCAACAGAAATTGAATGAAACATCTCGTGTTTCACTGTTTGAAATTTCCATGCAAAACCCAGCACAGCAACTGTAATCAGAGATGCCACTAAAATCTCCTGTCTTGTTTTACCATGGCAGAATATGTGTATGTGCACAAGGATAAACCGAGAGTAGTATCTCCTGATATACCTGCAGGCTGGTAGATCAGCTTTTCTCGTGACCTGATACTTTTCTCTGCATTTCTATAGCTTAAAGGCTGCGAGAACAGACATGCTCCATTCAAAAGAACAGCCGTATTGACTGAAACAGTGATGGGGGAAATATCATGATTTGGTCAGGCACCCAACACAAGTTTGTTTGTCTTATCTACACATTTGATCTGTTTTGGAGACAAGGTTGTGTTGAATGGCTCTTTGTGATCGACCACTATAGCCTATGGCTTACATCCTGGGCCTGCAGGGTGGGTGGGCAGGCACACAATCAGATAGGTTCGATTGAACACTCAACGCCACTCAATGGAGTCATGTTCCTCTCGGTTTAAACACGACAAGCCAGATCTATGGTGTGTTTCAATACAGGAAACACCCTGCCATCACATCTATCCACACCACAGTGACACGTCTTTTCTGCACATCACAAAGAGGAAGAAGTGCAACATTCACCGCACTGCCAAAAATCAGTAATTGAGGACATGTTCATGCTGTTAGAAACCATGACTCGGTGTTCTTAGTTTGGCCGCACTCTGATGTTCATATTAATGAACATATTGTAAATAAAAGAAACTGGAAACAACAGATGGTGTGACAAAGTGTTATATTATGCAGCCATATTGTAATATACCTTGTTTTAAAGCTCCCAGTTGAGTTGTAGCGAGCGTTGGTGCCAAAAGGAGTCAAGCCAAAGAAATACAGCATTTGTGTTAAATGTATGAGGTTTACTAGTCTCTTAGTGACAAAGACATTACATTTATTATATTTGATATACCACTGTGGCACTATGAGAGCCCAATATGGAAAAAAGCTTCTATCTCAATCAATTTTATCTTATTATATGATGAGAATAATATGGATATTGTAATTTAGGACAATTTCTGGAAATACAGCTCACTTAATTTATTTATCTGATCAGTTTGTTTTTGGAAAAGTTAGTAAATTGAATAAAATGATTTCATCAAAACAATGGAAATGTCCAGTATCGTCAACATACAATGTCAGAAAACAGTAAAAAAAAAAAAAAAAAAAAAAAAAACATTTGTATATTCCCACAAACTGAGGTGATGTATTTCAGTATATTGATATATAAAAGTCCAGAAACTCACCATCATATATGACAAACAAAAGCATCACATCCTCATAACAGAGACGCTTTTAGCCGGTCTAAAGGACTTGAATGGTTAATTGATAATCGGGTTGTTGCCAGTTAATTTTCAGTGGGTCACTGAACAGATTAATCCAATAATTGTTTCAGTCCCAGTCCTAACTTCCCAGCTGATCCCTTTCTCATCATTAAACTGCGGACTCCGGCAGGCATCTGACGCCAACAAAAACAAAGAAAACCTGAGTCAGAGAATCCGGCTTCTCATAGATCACATCTTCATCTGACCACAAAGTCATCTGACTCCCAGCACATGCCTGACCCACCGACACCTGATCCACAGAATCCAGCCCAAAACCCTGATAGTAGATACCAGAGAGGGACACATACGCACACCAGTCCTTTAGCATAGCGTGTCTTGAACCTGAGGCAACGTGTGGATACATGCGTGACACTGAGAGGTTATGTGTGCAGTGCATGGTTTCCTGTGTGCACACACACCTGCATCCTTGTGTGCAAGTGTTGGTATATGGATGTGTGTGAGTATAACTTTATATAAACCATCTACAATTTCCAGATAACAGTCATATTGCCATAAAAGCTTGTCAAAAGCTTGTTATCTCTCACATATTTGTTCATCAAACTCCACCATGAAACTCCTCAGAGGTGGATAAAGTTACATCATCTGACAGGTAATAAAATACACTGTTTGTTCCCTTATACAAATGGCTGCAATACAGGTGCGCTCCTCTCTGTCCGTTTGAGAGATAGCTATCAGTTAAAAGGGTAACCAAAGCCTCTTCACTTGTCGGGTTCCCTCCCCTTTTCTCTGCATTCAGCTCTTCATTATGTCCCACTGAGAATAATATCTCCTTTTAGCTCTGTTTACTTGAAGCATATGGTAGGCCTACTGTAGTCAGCAAGCTGCTCCTGTGACTAACCTTCCCACTATGGTTTTGTTGCTGCACTCTTATGACCACATCTTATGATGACGGTATTTAAGGACGTCTGAACCATGAGCTGAACTCATGATGACAGCGGTTTGGTCTAAAAGAGGAAGGCAGCAGTCATCTGTGAGAAGAGGAAAGACACACAGGGCAAAAACGGTATTAATGCTTCTATTGATTACAATCCTGCCATCCGCTTCTGCACCCTCCTTAGATGTAACACAATGCATCCCAGGGAATGAATAACCATTGCTAATGGCTATAAAAAGCTCCTGAGAATCGGCTAACATTCTAGCCAGTAAAATCGATATCTCCCCCGACCACAATCTTTATTTAATCTCAATATAGTGGCACAAGAAATTAAGGATAAACAGCGGATGAGAAATTGCTCAGTCAGAACTGAATGGGAGACTTTGTTCCTTTTGGATTATCCTAAATTGAATGAAGCTCTGCCACTGCCTCTTAGTACCTTCCCAAAGTTTGCTCACTCCACCAGCATGTTAACTGGTTGAGACTCTCTGTTGCTATCCAGGCCGGTACTCTGGATAAAAATAGCGCCACTTTTCCTCTGTTGTGTCCGACTGACTCCAATCATTCGCAGAGGACTTCAAAAAACAATTAATTAATTAAAAGCAACTCCCGTGTGCTCTCCCCTTCCATTCAGTTGACGATAGAGTCACAGCCCAGGCAGTATTTACTATAGTAATTAGCCTGCTGTTACAAGCGTGGAAATCACCGTGATGAAGGAATAACTATCTGACTGCCTCCAGGGTGGGACAGAAAATGAGAGCACTCGAATAGAAAGTCATGCCTTATTATGTAAGCGGTGGAGGTAAGAAATACGGCCTCCCCAGGTAATTGAGGCCACGTAGGCTGCTTCTTACAGACAAGGACTGAGATGCTGCTGTAAAGTAAAAGTGAAAAGGCCCTCTGTAATCAGCATGCCGTAATGAAATATGAACTATAAAATATTTAAAATATGAAATTGTGAGCATGTTACACTATAGGTGAATGAGTTGCCTCCATAAAATGTAAATACCATGCTTGAACGTGGTGCTTAAATGGCAAGCATGACTGCACCACATATGCGCAAAGTTACAGCCGATGTGTGCAACTCAAAGCGTGTAGCCATGTTAAGGTCGCAGGAAAAAGATGGAATCCCATCTGTGCATTAAATTTAACTTGAGGATGTATTTCAAATCTCTCATTCACTTGCTCAGCTGTCACAGGTTTATCAGCTTTAGGCTTTTCTCTATTGAGTTCACATATGTGTTTGGTTGTGCATGTGTCTGCATTTGAGGGCGTGTGTGTGTGTGTGTGTGTGTGTGTGTGTGTGTGTGTGTGTGTGTGTGTGTGTGTGTGTGTGTGTGTGTGTGTGTGTGTGTGTGTGTGTGTGTGTGTGTGAGAAGTGCATGTGTACATATGTAAACACACATAAATGATCCAATGATTGGTAACAACATCCTCATTCTTCACAGTTTTGTAATGACATCAAATATCTTTGTCTGTCTGTGACTGATCATTTACTAAAGTCTGGGTCACCAGAGTTACGCAGCTTGACTAACACAAAGCAAACACACTCACTCACAGACAAACACACTTGCAAGCTCACACAAAGTCCTTCACCTGTTAATATGTGAAACAAATGACTGCTGCAGCGGCACCAGAGTGAACACACCACCATGTCCCATCTTATCAGCTGGCTGCATGAAAAGCTGTTTGTTCTAGATAGAGTCTGCAACAATCAACCAGTCTGCTGCAGGGAATTCGGCTGGCCCTGGATGACTGCACCTCACAGGACTGAAGAGGAAGGCGAAATCCAGCTCCACATGGGGGAAAGATGAAGATCAAAGTCATCAGGTACACACCGAATGACAACAATAGGCCTACAGCACAGGATCAGCTCAACACAACCAAACTCCCAATCTTATCTAGGTCAGAGCTACACCTCCAAAGATTCATCCCACCTCCTTTCCTGGCTTTGTGATTTCTTTGTTGTCGTGTGTGATGTAATGTAGTGTAATTTTGCAGTGTAAAGTCAAGATGGAGACCGGGTAGTAGAGACACGAGTCTCCTTTCTGCACACACTCAGTCACAGCACCACTGCTTTCTTTAATAACTTAGGAGGAAGCAAAAAATAATGCTCTAAAACTCTGTGATTTTTGTAATTACCAGTGTATTTAACCTTTTAATACAAGTTTAAAACCAGCTGAACACCTGATCAAGAGCACTACAATTTCCTGATATGAATATGCATTAAAACCGAAACACAAAACATCACTAAAAGAAATTAAATCAGTCACGCAAAGTTGTAAAAAGAGCCATTCCTTGTTTAGAAGACCCACCTACCCCATGTAAATGATTAACAGACAGTCGATCCAGATAGTCTCACCTGCCACCCAGTGTTCCTATCTGGTTACCAGGGTAGCATTACTAGACTAGCTAACATTACTAGATCTCACATGCACTATGACACAAACCCGCACAAAAGGAAAAAGCAAGACAGGGAGGAGGAGAGAAACCGAAGAGGGTGACTAATGAATTGGCTGTCTTCTGTTTTTCCTACCTGTTGAGCAGCTGGAAACAGCAGTTTAAAACCTCTATGCAAACAGGGTTTAATACTGAAAAAAATGATTTTAATAATCTTCCAAAAGAAAACAAGAATAATTCTCTGTGAGGATGTTTGACCAGTTTTGACTCTTCAAACTCTTCAGAGGAGCTGGGCACAAAGCCATGCCTCCTCACTCAGACTCCAAATTCAATTAAATAACCAAGAGTTCAATTGCTGTATAATACCACAATCAATAAACAGAACATTTGTTGTTGTTTTTGGATGGAATTAAACAGATCCCACAAGCAGAACATAGAGAGAAGTTATCAGTGAAACAGATGAGATGGACCAAGATTAGTTTAGGATGGGAGTAGATCAAAAGACACAACATTTCAGTATGCAGCTGCTGCACTGCCCAATCAAACCAAACTACTCCCAGACCAAAACAGGCCTCATTGCAGAATTCTCAGTCTCTACACACACTAATTTATGCAAGAGTGCATACATACACAAACAAGACAGAAGCTGGAATTCATGCACAGAGTCTCGCACACCTTCACAAACTATAGAAGCATTCACCTTCTGAATAATCCAGTCAGCAAACCTTAACAGGTTTAGAAAAGCAAATAGTCTTTTTAACAAATAACGTAAAAAGGCCCCCAGTTGACTGTGATGAATGAATCAACCCAAGCATGCTGGGAACATTATCAGAATGGGGGGATGAATGAATACATTATCATGCATGGCACAACTTCTCTTTTCCTGCCTCACAGCTTGTCAGTCTTCCTGTCTATCAACCTCCTTGCCTGATTACCTGCTCACATACTGAACCCCCTTTTGTCCAGATTAAAGGGGGATGGATGGGGCGAGGTGAAATATTATTTATTTTCACAAGAATTTATTTTGAAAAGGAGATGCGCTGAGTTTCTTTGCTCTGTGTGCGTCAAAGCCTCACTGCCTGCCTCCATTGCTAACCGTCCAGGCTCTTTCTTTTACCCTGTTTGACAGGCTCCACTCCACCTGTCTTCTTTAATATCCCAGCTACCTCCGTGAGTCCGTGCATTCCCCCAAGCCCTCTAACCTACTGGATATCTGCATAACTGTCTGACTGTCAGCCGTTTGTCTATATTCCAAAATTATCCCTCCTGTCTCCTACAAATTATATTTCTATACAACTAATTTGAACTAACACATATGTTTTGTAAGAAGCTTTTACTTGTGTAACATTTCTATAAAGAGGTAATGTCAGTGATTTGAAACTGGATGTTTGTATCTTGACAAATAAATAAAAGAATGGTTTGATATTTTCATAAATGCATTTATTTACTTTCTACAGCAGCTAGTTAGTTTATCAAAAATACTGTAACCAAATCTGACAAACAGCACCTCATAAGGCTCTCACAATTATATTTTGTTTGTTAACCTGTACACAAAATAAAGTGTTTGGCTTAGTTACTCCTCCTGGCAACAAAACGGTCAGGCACATGATTCATTATTTTGACACTAATGTTTTTCTAAAGTTTAAATTAATTTGTGTTACCTTGTCAGAGAGCCAGTCAGGCTGTTTCTCATATTCTCAGTATTTGTGCTAAGCAAAGCAACCAGCTGGGTCTACCTTCTTTTTTACTGCACACCCGAGAATGGAGTTTGTTTTTTTTCATCTGACATTTAGCTTAAAAGCAAATGCTGAACTTTTACTTTAACATTTTGATAGTTATCTTTAGGCAACTTGGACTTGCTAAAAGCATGGTATTGGAAGTCAGCTGACATGAAGTATGAGTTTTAACTGTTACGTGTTTCGTAGCCTAAACCTTACATCACGTGTGCTACAGAAGCTGATCCTTGATGCTGGCTTCAAAATCTTGGCTTTGCATCATTCACCATCACCTTCTTTCGGTAACTTCCGTGCAGTATATAAATGTTGATTTTCTTGGTTGCAAAAAAAAAATTCACCATTAATTTAAATTTAGGCTTCAATTACATTTCTTCCACAAGGTATTTGGCAAATGAAAAGTATTTCAATGTATTTCAATGGAGATAGGATTGCCTCCCTACCTGTCTACCTGCCAGTTTGTCTCTTCATTTGCCTATTAGGCTTTCTTCCTCCCAGTGTCAACTCAGGCTGCTGTCACACCATACATTTAATCAGTCCAGCAGCCCTGACTATACCGAGCCGTCTCCCTGTGCTGACTGAACAGTGTGTGTGTGTGTGTGTGTGTGTGTGTGTGTGTGTGTGTGTGTGTGTGTGTGTGTGTGTGTGTGTGTGTGTGTGTGTGTGTGTGTGTGTGTGATGTGAGTGGGCCTTTGTGAGGCCTCCACTCAGCAGAGTGATGATAAGTACTCCCAGCCCAGCGCTCTGCATGAGCTGATGGACAGACAGGCCAAGAACACTGGGAGCCTTGTGGTAAGGCATACGTGTGTGTGTGTGTGTGTGTGTGTGTGTGTGTGTGTGTGTGTGTGTGTGTGTGTGTGTGTGTGTGTGTGCGTGTGTGTGTGTGTGTGTGTGTGTGTGTGTGTGTGTGTGTGTGCGCGTGTGTGTGTGTGTGTGTGTGTGTGTGTGTGTGTGTGTGTGTGTGTGTGTGTGTGTGTGTGTGTGTGTGGGTGGGTGGGTGTGCGCGCGCGGGTGTGTGTGTGCGTGTATTGTGATGTAAAGAGGAACGAAGTAAGGCACTGGCTGGTTTGTGTGTGTGGTGTGTGAGCCTGTGTTTGAGCCTGTGTATGTGTGTGTGTGTGTGTGTGTGTGTGTGTGTGTGTGTGTGTGTGTGTGTGCGTGTGTGTGTGTGCATGCGTGCGTGCGTGCGTGCGTGTGCGTGTGTGTGTGTGTGTGTGCGTGTGTGTAAAGGTGGCGGGGGGGGGGGGGGGGTCAACAGCCACACCACCAGGCCTTGCCACATGGCTGCAATTTGTTCATTAGCTATGTAATAAATGTACACACACACACACAGAGGTAATATTGTTCAGAGTTCTGCCTGATTGGATTCTGAAATAGAGGACCCTCCGGGGATTCACTTGTAGTCTGCAAGCCACTGTGACCAGCAGAAGAATCATTTCTTAAGGGTTGAAACATACTCTGAAGGGGGCACATGTCTGTATTTTTGTATTTGCTGGAAGAAACGCTGTGAATATAAACGAAGATAATGTTGTTTGTGTAAGGTTTTGGATTCTAGTGACTAATGTCATCTCTGTTTTGATTGCTTTCACATGGCAGGATAAAAATATATTTCCTTTTTCATGTCTATGTGCCAAAATAACTAGAGGTAATTGTACAACTTTAATAGTCACATGGAAATAATTGATATTCACCAAGGGCCAATTACTGCAAATCTACGATCATCATCCTGTGTCAGATGAGCTCAGGACGGTTGTTACAAATTACTTGCTGTCAAGGATATCAGCTGACAGTTGTTTAAGCTGAGTTTTTCCTGCCAGGCGTATGTCCAGCTAATACATGTTTGCATCATGATCTTGTAAGCAATATTAAATTATGTGAAACAACATCCCTGCTGACAGATAACTTGACCCAAAATGTTGCTGAGGAGAAAATCCTGAAACATGGATAATAAACTGAATCTGTCCAGCCTCGTTTGGCCTGCGTGTGGAAACCAGCAGCAGAGCTCCGGAGAAGAAGCTGCTTGTTCCACATTCAACGAGGCTTATAGCCTCTGGGAGAGTATGACTGCTGCTCTGCCCTGAGCATACAGATCACCTTACACACTGGCTTTCCTCTGCTTTGATGACTGATGCACACACACGCACATCCACACACACACACACACACACACATACATGCAGCCAAGCATGCCTTCTTCCACAGATACTCAGGAGCATTAAAATGCTGAATTTGCACACACAGACACACATACCCCTTCACCCCATCCCCCACCTGGATTAATTCACCTGCTGCACCTGAGAATGCGACCGCTATGATGTCACCTACAATCCCATCACTTCAAAGGCACAAAAGAACCTCGGTGCCATCAGCACAAAGAGCAAACACTCCCTCTCACTTCTTCCTTTGTCCCTCTGTCCCCTAATGGTAATTCCCCTGCAGAAAGTCCATACATGGCGAAGGGAGAATTACACAGTGTACTCTACAATCAGGTATTCTTGGGTTTCTGCCCACTGGCACCCATTGCGTGCACCACTGCAACAATGACATACTTTCTTTATCACGCCTCAGTCTTACTGACGTGAAAGAAACTGCCCTAGTGCATGAATTGATGTGCACTTAAATGTGTCGTGTGTGTTGTGTGTGTGCGTGTGATAGTTTGAGTGTAATTGTGTACACGCATCTGAGTGAAAGGTGGCCGACTGTAGTGAGAATCCCATGATTACTGTGCTGCCAGTTGCCAGCTCTCCAAAAACTCCCAACGGAAGTACTCACAAGCAGGGTATGATGTGATGAGACAAGGCGATAATACAACCACCACATTAGTGCACGGTTAGCCATTAAAAGACCCAAATGAGATTATGAGGTCATATGGGAGGTGCAAAGCCTATAGCCAAAACAAGAACCACTTCTGTGTAAGTAACAGCGCATGTTCAGGATTCCTTCAGCACAGAGCAGAAAAAATCTAAATGTGGAGAGAAAGAAAGCAGAACCGGAGAAGGAGGACAGACAGTATGACAAGCAGTGAGGGACAAAGCTTGATAGCGAGAGGTTTTTCCTGCTTTGCAAATTTCCACATTGCTCAATTTTTGTTGTAATCTATTATTGAATAACATGAATTTAGCCTGATTTACCATCAAATCATCCAACTGAGCATGAAACAGGAGGCCAGAGCCCATCTTCCATCTCAGCTCAGTGGAAGGTTTTTTTTCCATTGTAGAGCAAGGTGAAATAACAGCAGCTGTATGTACTGTAACATGCTGGAGATGCACCAGCCCCATGAGCACGCTATTCACAAGATGATGACTACTGTGAAAATATTCTTCTGCTCTCTTTAGGAAGGAGGGAGCAGAGAGATGGAGGGGGTGGGGTAGGGTGGGGGCAGTTTATGTTATGTGTGACAGAAACTGAAGAGATACACACAGAAGGAGATAGAGAATTCACCACTGAGATTAAAATGGAATCCATTTTGGTTCTTGAAGCACTCTCATCCACAGCGTGAGGACCTGTTTGGCGTGTTAGCCTCCCTTTGCTCTTTCACTCACTTCCCCTCTTTTCCTCCTCTGCCTTCCCCACGCTGCACGCTTTATATCATTTCTTCCTTTCCTCCAAACTGTAGTCACACCTCCTTCCTCTCCTCTCCTCCTCTTCTTCCTCTCACTTTTCCTCTCTCTAGGCAGCCAGGCACCCCAACACTGTCTCAGGTCCTGAAACTATGGCAACGGAATGAGAGAGCAAGCGCTCTCTATGATTAATAGATGAGAGATGCAGTGCCAATCGCTGGGGCCTGGGGAGGAGGGACAGATGCACTCGAACAACGCCACGCAAACATGCACACATAGTCGCAGAGAGTACACACAATAAGTGCACACTCTAAAGCCCCCTCCCACCATTAGCCGCCCTCTGTGCGTTGTGGCACTGTAAACACAGAAAAACAGGAAAGGGTCTGACTTACGCACCACACTGAGACACAGACACATACATTATCAGTAGTGTTCAGGGCTAAAGGAGCAAATGAAGAGGCGGCAGAGTTTTCCTCATGCTTAACATCCACATGACAAACACTTCCTTATTGGCTCCAAGCAAGCGAACCAACCACAGAAACAACCACAGCAACAGTAGCGGATGCGGCTCTAATGAGTCTTAACAGACTGTGGTTGTGTCTATGACTCACAGCTGGCTTGTTTCACCTGTAAAAGCACAACAGCAGGATGGGAACTAGGACATCATATTTTAACACTGTGTACCATGATTTACATCATACTGATCTGTACTACAAGACTTTGCTCTTTTCAAGGCCAGTCATTCATCCATCTCCCAGGCAATCAAACAAAGGCCTGCTGCTTTTGGATTATCCCTGCAAATGCGTTTCCTTTCTGTTCCATTTGAATAATGACAGGCAACCAAACTCAGCTGTGACAAAGGTATTATGACATGTTAATGTCGCATATATTAAGTATTCAAAGCAAAAACAAAATGTGATGTCATAAGCTGATTTTAAACAATGGGTTTTCATTTAGCATGTAGCAAAGTTTGGCTCCTCAACCGTCTCCTCCTAGATGGGCTGGCTATCACTTTCTAATTCACTTAATTTCTAACAACAAAGCCTTGCCAAGGACCAACAGCCAAAACACCAACAGACACCAGCTTCCTTGGTCCTTCATGCCTCTGGCTTTTTTGGCATACAATACAAAACATGCTCAATCAATTATGCTCATGTAATGAAGAGTGCTTAAGACATGGTTGGTTAATTCAATGGAAGCTCTGCGGAGTCATTTTTATGGAGCAACAAGGGTGAAGGCTAAGTGAGAGAAAGCAGCCAGTTCAGAGCAACTCGACGAAACTTGGAAACTGCACTGCCGTGCATCCATGCAGGCGTGTGTGTGCAGGAACAACACGCTAAAAGCAAGTGATAACTGAGCGATTACATTCTCAATGAGCCATGCTGTGAATAGAACATACTGGACTGGACTGTGTGGTGATATATAAGGTGCCTCTAGTGGGCTGAATATAATTTATCATCTCTTATAAACAGCGGTTGATATGCTCCAACTTGACTGGAAAGGATGGGCTGAGCAGGTAAGAAAATCAAATATATAAACAAAGCTGATAAATTAAAATTTAGACAAAGGTCAGCCATCTCCTCTCACATACTGTATAATATTATTCAGTATGTTTTCTTAGATAAACTGAAAGGAATTTATCAAATAATGAATTCAACTTCAGAGGGTCAGAGAAATCATAGCCAACAAAAATTATGAGAGATGGAGCAGCAGCAGGTTAAGTAGAAAAATATTCATACAGAGGGGGCTGTTGTGTAATTTGTTACAGCATGTTAGACTATCTTCCTGTTTCTTTTTTCACCTTCTGAATCACAGCAGACTCCCACTGAATCTGAAAACAGAGCCAACTTGCGTACAGCTAAAATCAGAAAACGTGCCATGTAACATCTGTGATGGACATAAAAGTAGGAGGTTCTTTGATTATGCTGACCTGCATTTCTACAACAAAATGTGCAAAAACACATAAACAAACACAGGACTATTTTTTTCTCCCCTACTGTGTTTCACTACCGGAGGAGGTTTGTCATTTAGCGTTAAAGTAGTGCAATTGAAGCAGCAGCAATTTAGAAAGATGTGAAAATGGGAAAATAGGTTAAGCATCAATAAATCACATCCAAATGAGTGAGATGGGTTTGATGCTTTCTTGTACTCTAATTGTTTAAAAAAAAAAAAAACAGCCCACACACACCAGGGACGTGCATCAATAAAACATGGCTTTTATAAAATATGCATAAATACACACACTATTTAATGCCGGGTATTGACACTGACTGAATGAGGACCGGTGGTTAACAGCAGCTGACTGGTCTCATTGTTTATAATAGAAGGCCAATTCATTTGAATAGGAGCAAAGCCGTCTATCAATTATTCAGAGCCACTGTATTCAAGCAGCATGTGCATCTGTCCTTAGCTGGCAAAAGGTAAATACTAACTCTCTCTCTCTCTCACACACACACACACACACACACACACACACACACACACAAACACACACACACACACACACAAACACACACTGTGACAAATTCACATCAGTCACACACAATGCCATCCCCATTGCTATTGTTAGGGGATCGGCGGATCAAACGCTCCACGGAGCATTGCTCCAAATACAAGCAACAACTCTGGTCGCTCCGCTCTATTCAGCTTCTGCAGGAGGACAACAGGCAGGCTGTTGTCACAAAGGTAATCATGCTGTAATTCATGTATCAGCACCACAACATGTCAGTGTATATAGTGTTAACAGCAGGATTATCACTCTGGTTTGTGTTGTTGTAGCCTTCATGAAACACTGTGGTGGGATTTACAGCCTGTGCAACATCTCAAAAAATGCCTCCAGGACATTGGAATGCCTCGAGGCTAATGTTGAGGAGGAACAGTGGTAAAATGTTAAAACATTCTGCCATTTCACTTTTAAGATTTGTGTGTAATCCCTTGCACAGCGGTTTATACGCACTCCAAAAAACATAAGGTCACAGATGAAACAACACGCACAGAGAACGACCAAATATTTCCAGTCATTTCAGGAAAAACAGATGAACTAAAACCCTTTCCTCTCAGAGCCGGTCAAGTCTTTCTATCTCTGCTACTACAATTATGTTTCCAAAACACCATGTGCTGCTGCTGAAAATCAGCTGACAAGAGGCATATTTTGCTGTGTGCATTCAATAGTGCTTAGATTCTCCCTTGCACACTTCCAAATCTTTAACCTACATTTAGAGTTTCCAAATCCTTTTCCCAGTGCCTCTGGGGGATATTTACCAAGAAGAGGAGAGGAGAGGAGAGGAGAGGAGAGGAGAGGAGAGGAGAGGAGAGGAGATGAGATGAGAGGAGAGGAGAGGGGCAACCACAGAGGGACTGGGTGTTGGCAGTCGGGCTGCTGGATGTGGTTTGTGAGGCCTCTATCTTTCCTCCAAGCTTGTTTAAGCAGTAATGTGCAGCAGCTCTTCATCTAATGGCAAACCCACTTCTGAGACAGATGCTCCTGGTCAGAATTACAAACATTTGATTGATCATTTGGACTTGAGTAATAGTGACCACCCCGCCTGGTAGCTTAAATTCCCTGAACACACCCTAATCAAGTGTGTGTGCATAAGTGTGCATGTGTGAAACACAGAGAGAAAAAGTCTCAGCATATCACACCCCTCTCATTCAGATAAGAGTTTTAGAAAGCATGAAAATGAGATTGTAAACAGAATCTGCATCATTACTCTTCCCTGTAAATTGCTATTTTAAATCAAAATCGTAAGTAATTTGAATACATGGCAAATGAAAATCCCGTCATGCACTGTGATAATGAGACAAGCAGTGTCACGCGTTTTCATAACAAATCACGCATTAATATGTTAATAAGCTAAATTAATTGCTGAATCTTTTCATTTTATATTAAATCTACAACTGGTGAGTTTCTGTCTGTAGTTTTCTCACATCTTTGGAGAGGCAAAAAAAAATCCGAGGACCAGGAGGACAACGGTCAGTCCAGTCCTGTAAATTCCAATAAGCACATTTTTTAATTGCCGTTCACGTACCTGCAACTCGGTATTGTAGGCTATACTGACGTTGTTATGCTTAGTGTTTAGATTCAGTGTGATCCAAAATAGGCCCCCCGAGATTTACACTTCTTTATTATATATGGGTAAACAGCATATGAAGGATTACGCACGAAATGATGGTCTGTTTATGTCGGCAAGAGGTATTCTTCGCATATAAGCATCGCAGTTCTCAGACGAAGTTTAAAACTGGTAGCTTCTTAAGTATAAGTTTGAGAATGCTGTTGAAATAAGTGAAAACACAGTAACTTGTTAAAGTATAACCTCGTGAAGCATGTGCACTTGTCGCCCTGCAGCCTGGCTGTACAGAAAACAAACCTCCGGGGCTGGAGAGGGACCGGTAGAGGCTATAAGCGCATAAAGTTTGAAATAAACAATGAAATCTTACCTTCAGCTCATGAATGGATATGCCTCGGAGTGGTTTTACAGCTGTGCCTTTTAGTAATCCATGAGATATGTCTCTCAAAAGCAGTTCGGATGGTGCTCGTTTCAGAATAACAATACGAGCGCTACTTTTCTCTTGCGCTTCTTTTTGTTACATGCCGCGCTCAAATCACACCTCTTCAAATCGGAATATCCATCGGAAATCCACACTAGAGAGAGAAAAAACGACGTTTTGCCTCTTAAACTCCCCTCAGGTAAACTGAACGGACGGAACCAACCGGGTGTCCCAGTTCTAGCTACGGAGCTGAACGCAGTACCTTCCACAAAAGCCGACGGTCATCCTATTTGGAGATGAAGCTTCTTACCAGACTGGAGCGGAGCGCAGCGATCCCAGCTGTCACCCACCAGCTACACACAAGCTCTCTCTCACACATTCATAGGGAGGAGCTACGTCTATGAAACGGGAGCTATTGTGTCAATGGGTGCCAGTTATGGACAACTGTAGCTATTTCTATTTTTACGCAGCGGCATTTCATAAGAATGCGCGTTGGAGAAGGAGAAAGCTTGAACGCTATTAATAGTGACGACACAGAAAAAAGGAAAATGTTAAGCAATTATTGGGAATTCAATTAAGATTAACTGGCATTTTGTAGACATGCAGGACAGTCTGTTGGCTTCGTGTCATGCAAACTGTCGCTGGTCATTTTGAGGACACAATAAAGATGCAGGTCCTCCTTCATGCCACCCGCATTACCCCAGTTTGTGCCGATTTGAATCAGAATGTGGTCAGGTTCAAAGCCTCTCTTGTCTCTTGTCTGTTGTCTGTAGTCTGTGATCCCAAGACCGCCCTTCCTACCCTGGTGGTCCCTCATGGTCCCAGGTTGGCACGCGCGCACGCGCACACACAGAAACACGTGCTTAACGGTCACTGGGTTTTTACGAATGAGACTTTACTTGGACGTCATCTCATCAGAGGAACCATCAGGTAAATTCCAAAAACTACACAAAACTTCAGAAAGTTGTTTAAATTTAAGGTACATTTACAGTCTGATGTTAATGATGCATGCGCCACATACTCTGTCTCCCTTACACACACACACACACACACACACACACACACACACACACACACACACACACACACAGCCTTAAACGAAGCCAAAATCAACATCAATCAGACAGATTAAAAACTGAAAACCTGCCACAAAGGACAAACATAACTACTTGCACATGCTCTCAGATACACAACCAGACAGTATATCACAGTGGGCACATCTAGATGTGTGGACATACAGTATGTTTAAGCTCCAGAGGGACTAAACTAATGTGTGTGAGGCTTTGGGCTTATCATTATATAATAACAAGCCACCTGTGACAGCAGCAGCAGTGTGTGTGCATGTGTGCGTGTGTTTGTCCTCCTATGCGGAGGCCTGTCAGGCACTAGCCTTCTTGTTACTGTATACCAGCTCTACAGTGCTGCCTCCACAGGCCCAATGCCAAACACTATACAGTGGTTCTTTTATGTAAACTAATGCCTTCCTGCCTGCCAACCCTTTCCTCATCTGTTATCATTTAATTTGCTTTTATTAACAAAACTAATTTACCATCATGCAATTCAACCATCATTCAGGGATGTGCACATGATGGAGAAAACATAATCACTGTTGTTTTCCTGCTGTTCACCCAGGTAGATTTGGATTTTCTTCGTGTGTTTGGTTAAAAATATCTTATCATAAATAGGCTTGAAATAAAATGTGAACTATATGCAAATACAAGCACTTCTTTGGCAATTAACTGCCTGCAATGCATACATATATATTACATCTCATCTTCGAGTATAATGTGCAGCAGGCTTGTTTGAGTTCATTAAAATTCTGTTTGAGAAACGTGTCTGAGTGCAAGTTAGCGTGTGCTGTTGACACATGCAGGTGAATCATTATGGAATCTATACACAAAACCCGATGAGAAAAGCATTTTCATCTGCTAACATCAATACTCGTGCAAATGCTGCAAGCCTCCAACCAAATTAAACTACATTCAACTCTTCTGTATTTCACACATTTACATTCTTTAATCTCTCCCTCGCTCTCTCTCACACTCTCAAACACACTTTGATGTGGAAGTACTGCAAAGTGTGGGAGGCAGGCAGGGTATAATTCGAGCTCAATAATGTCAAGATACACACCAGTTAGTTTGAACTCTGGAAATATGCTCGTGTCAGAGCTTATCTCGTTTATCTTGCTAAAGTTGTCCCGGGCGCATTAAGGACTCTGCATGGAGGAAAGGAGGTGGAAACGGAGCAACCATGACACCCCGGACTGGGACACAAACAGCAGGCACACAACAGCGATACTTCAGGGATTCAGTTCAGCTCATTCCCGAGCTTTTTTTTTTTTTATATCTCCTGACTGAATGACTATACAGCTCTTATGCCCACCTGTCCTTTCTCAAACCACTGGAACTTGATCTAAAACATTTCCTTCCCAGTGTCAAAGAACTCTTCTGTTCACTTTACTGGCTTCCAGTGATGTTTGACAACCAATTCTCACCTTTGTGCTGGGCAGGAAAGACCTTTAAAGAACTGAGACCACCTTAAATCAAAATTTTTGTCAGAGCAAAAATCTGTTTCCTGTTCCTCTGACATTTCAGCCCTCTTCTCCTCCTTTCCTTCCATCGATTAAAAGTCACACCTCATCAGTAGTCACTGAAGTACACCTTTAATGAAGTGAAAGTACCAATGAATGTAAAAATAATGCACTTCAAGTAAAAGTTTTGTTTTCAAAATCTTTCAAAAGCAAAAATACTTGTTCTGCAAGAAAACTGCTTGTGAGCGGCACATTACTTTACACAACAGTATTACAATGTTAACATTGCTGCACAAATGTTTAAGTAACATTTCACTATCAAAGTTGGTGGAGATCATTTTCACTACTTTATTGACAATTCAGTAGTTTAGCCGTCCGGCTCTCAATCTGGGGATCTAGCTCCTTGTGAGGGGTCATAAGTTAAATCTTAGGGGCCGTGAGATGATGAACACAGAAAGAAAGAAGTAAAGGTGTTGCTATTCACATTTGTATTCATTGCTTGGACTTTTCAGTGATCATTGCTTTTTTGAGATATCTTTAAAATAACATATGCAGGCCTGAAACAGTTTATTTTTTTAAATGAAACACACTGAAGGGGAAACTGTTTCTTTGGTGGAACTTCAAACATCTCATAAACAACTGAAAAGCCACGAAGGGCTCCAAACAAACATATTTTTTTGTAATGGATCACAAATCCAAACTGCTGGGAAGTGCTAACAGTGTACTGTATTTTATATGCACATCATGTGTTTACTCATCTGAAAAGAAACTACAGATGTCAGATAAATACTGTGGAGTATAAAGTACATCTCTTCCCCCATGAGATACAGTAAAGTAGAAGTACAAAGCAGTATAAAATAAAAAATACTCAAGTACAAATCACAAAAATTGTCTAATCTAGTATAATTATATTTAATCAATGTACTTGTGTAATTGCTGAGCTAAAATGTTCTGAACAGGTCCACATCTACTGATTCACATATACATAAGCACCCATACTTTGAAAACAACATACAGCTCATCGGTAATGGAAAAAGTACCGTGATCATTTACCAAAGTAGAAATATCAGCCTGTACAAATACAAGCAAAAAAAGTAAAAGTAGAAATACAAAAGTATTATCAGCCATATTCAATGTATCATATGGAGAGAGATGATTTTTAAACTGCTATCAATAATTTTTATTCATGTCTTATAAAGGACAAACGTGTCTGCAGCATTTAAATGTTGTAAAAGGTCAAGACAGAGATATTTTAAACATCTTTAAAATGCATCATATTTCTTGAGATAATCATATGTTTTGTGTGTAAAAGCTACAAAAGCAAATGCAGTAGTGAAATAATTGTAAGGTAAAATGCACAATGTTTCCATCTGAAATGTAGAACAGCAGTACAGTATGAAGTAGTTATATTATTATTATTATTATTATTATTATTATTACAAACACCTACTGTATTTAAAAAAAAATATTTACGTATTTAACCATATTTAAACACATATGCACTCTGAATCAGTAGTTTCCACTAAAGTCATAGATCTAAAAAAAAAAAAAAAAAATGCTTGTTAAGAAATAAGGCTACACACAGACCACCATCGTCCATGGTTTGGAGCCTGTAGGAGTTACAGGAGTTTTGTTTTGCCTCCATATCAAAATAAGCTGGCATGTCTATTCGAAGCCTGCTGAGCTGTGGTGTACCACTAGACCACTGGAGGAGCATCATTTGTTAAAACTGCCATTGCTGCTGCTGCCCGAGTCCTAATGACTGCTGCTCACCTGTGGATCATACAGACAGCCAAGAAAGAAGCAGAGCCCATTTACACCGGTAACTGCCATTGTACTGTGGCAGGCCACTCATTAAATCTGTCTGCTACCTCTCCTCTCGTACTTTAATGGGCAATGTAGCCTGTTTATTCTCCCCAAAGGGTGTAAAGTGGAAAATAGTAAATATGTCCTTAGATCTACGATTTGTGGCTAACATGCTGCTGATTGCAAAACCTTTCCTTATGTGACTTTGGGAACATAACGACTGTATCTGTATTCATAGCACAGACTGTGTTCAGCTGTTCCTGTCACCTTATAATTGATATTCACTTGTGGATCAGGCTGAAAGCAGACAGGAAAGTGGGGATTTTAAAGGATCAAGTTGAACACTGGTAAACAGCTACAGGCTTGAAAGTGATACTGTTGGCTTTTGGAAACATTGTTGAGGTTCAGTACACAGTTTTGTGATGCTGCAGCTCTTCCAGGAGCAGAGATGCAAACATATTACTCACAAAACATAAAAGTAGAGATCCATAGTTTAATTTTGTACATGTACATAAACAGTGAAATTAACTTGAGTAAAAGTAGGTCATTTAAGATGTGTTCAGACCGTAAGTTGTTGGCCTTTAAAAAAAAAGAAAAAAATAATAACATTTTGTGTGCATTAAATCACTATGGCTTATTGCATTAGGTCAATTTATTAACAGGACCATTTTTTTAAGATTTGAAATAAGATGAATAGTTAATCTAAAAAAAATCAACCTGCTTGGATTTAATATGTTGTAAAGTGTGCTGTAACATATGGCTGGGGGTGAAGACAAATACTTTAGCAAAACACTATTTACAATTTTTTTTTTTTTTTCATCTAATGCATCATCACAACAGGAGAGAAAAAGTATTTCTTTGTACTTTACTCTTGACAGATTTTCTTCTGGAAGTTCACTTAAAATATATGAAAATACTAATATTGAATAATGATTTTGTGTATTATTTTAAAAACAACATCAGTTTTCTTGTGTCCTGAATGATATTTTGTATAAAAGTGTAAAAGTATCCCAATTTGTTTAGGACATTTCTATCTCAAATTCCTTTTTGTGAAATACAACCTAAGTTATCACAAACTACTGCAGAATATGTATAATAGTAAAAAAAAAAAAAAATACAATTCATAAGCATCTCTAAATGTTTGTGTATAATCTCACAGACATTTTTTTTTATCATTTGTTTAAAAAAAAAAAAATGAGCCCAAGATAAGTGTACAAACTGCATAAAGCATGGAAAAATGAAGTGCTGACCACTGTGTTCCACAGTAAAACATTTTGATCAATGGTCCATGCTGGTGTAACCAGCTGTAATTTAGCACTTAGGCTGGATAGAGGGAAATTATTTATCTGTTGTCACTGACGTTTTTCACAGCAAAAACCAAAAGTCTGATCCTGGCTGAGGTTAATAAAACAAAATAAAACATGAATTAAACAGAACTCCAGAAATTATACGGTACAGTATCACTTTATATGTGTTTAAACAACAGGAATTGAAGTAATTCAGTTTTAACAGGAACTGTGCTTTTTAATAATAAGCACGCAGCACACAATTCAGAGGAATTATCATCTTACAGTAATTACAGTCAAAGCACATGAAAGCTATTATAATTATTGGTATATAGCAGATAGTGAGTAATACATGTGAAATAGAATATCCACAATTTGTCTGCATTGTTCATATTGGTGACACAAGTCTTGTTATTGACTAAAAATGCTAAAACTGCACAAAAACAACAACATTATTGGCAGTAATTCTGTGTATTTGTGGTGTATGTGTTCCGCATGATGTTATCTCGTCCTTGTGAGGTAACTGTCAAATACTTCAAACCAACAGAAATATTCAACAGATCCTGGATGATCGTGTGAGTTTCTGCATATAGGCAGGAATATAAAAAATTGAATAAACTGCACAGCTGTTGACCCTGAGCAGCAGAATAATGATCATCATATACCTGACAGTCATTTCTCACATGGAGATGTCACTCACACACACCCCTATGGGTGTATATCTGCACATTAACACAAGTTAACACACACACACGCAGACAGCGTTGGTGGTGATAGTATGATAATTGGAAACAATAGTAAGTATTGCAAGAAATGAAAAATGACCCAGTGTCACAGGAAGCTGGTTTACATTTTCTCAGAAGTGACAAGAAACACTTTCACAAAATTTTAATTGGTCTCCAAGAAAATTTTAGTTGACTCTTTGCTTTGTTTTTTACTCTATCAGCACTGTAACACTACTGTTAGCAAAAGCTTCAGGGTAACTGATTTGTATTCAGAGATGACTGATTGCTGTTAAACCTTCATGCAGCAACATAAACATCAGTAACGCTGCTTTCACCTGTAAACATAACAATAAGGGACAATTAGGCAACCCTTGTGCATGTGTGAACGATTTGAACAATTTAACAGTTTAACAATTTCTATGAGGATTTGTCATCATTAATTAAAGGTAACCTGCCAGCATATTTTTATCCTGCTATGTTGTTGTATATTGGCCTGAAGTTGGCCACCACCCTGCTCTGTTTATTTAGGCATGTCTAAACAATAGAGGTCCCATTATCTGTGATCCATTGTCTCAACTACTATCAGTGAATATTCCGTAATGTGAAAATGTGATTATATAATACAAGACACAAATTTATTCTCCTTTAGTCACTACGCTGCATATGTAGTGAGTAGATGCCAAAAACATTAAAAGGCTTTTTTAGAAATTGGCTCCGAGTGTAAGCTTATGTATTCAGTGTGTGTGTGTGTGTGTGTGTGTGTGTGTGTGTGTGTGTGTGTGTGTGTGTGTGTGTGTGTGTGTGTGTGTGTGTGTGTGTGTGTGTGTGTGTTGACCTGTAATGGCGACATAATATAAAGCATGGCTGAGTAAGGTATAGTAAAAAAGTACTGTAAGGCTGCACAGACACACACACACACACACACACACACACACACACACACGTGGCAGCCTGCTGGGCCTCGCCCCAGCCAGCTTCAGTTTCCACTGTGCATCCAGGTTTGCATGAAAGCCATGAATAAGTCAGCATTTCTGCATGATAGGTCTGTAACTAGGAGTGACAGTTAGAGAGCATAGTTGTTAGAATCTCAGATGGGATTCAGTGTGTGTGTGTGTGTGTGTGTGTGTGTGTGTGTGTGTGTGTGTGTGTGGATGGGTGGGGGACTGAGTGCTTGTGCGTGTGCGCCTGTGTCCTCCCCACTCCCTCATCTACATCACAAATGGACGTCATGCTGCTGATGAAAAGAGAGAGCGAGAGAGAGTTGACGTCAGCTGCACATGGCACCATCAGGTGAAGAACCACTGACAGTCCAAATGTCTAGTATTACTATCTATATCTATCTGTTTTTATTTATCTGTGATAAAATCATGTAAACATGACGTTCACTTGATAGTTGTTTTCTCAGAAAAAAAATGTATTATCCCATTTTTCAGCAAAAGGAAGTTGTTGTTGTCATGTCACCTAAATGAGGAACTTCAGTCGAGTCAGGTGGTTGTATTCAATGGTAGCAGGAGTTATACTGCCTTGAGCCTCAAATTTTGAACATTTTATCAGTGATGAATAAAGTCATAAGTCTTCAATTGCATACGAAGTCGCTTCCAGTTAATTGAATGGCCCTTCGATTAACTTTTTCTCCCACTTTTCTCCATTTTAATTAATTTCGTTAGGTTTTAAAGAATGTGGACTTGTTTTCCTGTTTGCTTCTGCGTGGTGGAGTTTATGCAAAGTACTACGATTTTGCAAATAAACTGTGCACCCCAAACCTCTTCTAAGACAGTAACATATTGCTGATCGTATCTGTTTTGAAATAAACTATTTCAAAAACTCTCCCGTTCTGCTACAGATGTTGGTTTTCCACTGTCATACATAAAACCAATGCAATGAAGATGTGTGATATTGCTTTGTATGCTGATTATTCATGTGTTAAATAGCTTTTTTTTAACGGGCTGGCACTAATTTCTTGGCCCTGCTCCTAAAGGCCCCATTCTCACAACAGACCAAAGCCCCTTCACAGCACTAAGCCAGACAAACTGGAAGGAACAGGCCAAACAAGCCTTCATCGATGTTCAGCTTCATCTATAGGCCACTCATCTGTTCTCCACCCCTCTTATCCCATAATAACTTTATGTCAGTTAAAACACAACTTCAGTAGCTTCACTTGTGCTGGTTTTGCTTAGAAAATACAAGTCTAATTAATATTCATTTCATCACAGTGATATCTATATTGTGTACACAAAACCGAGCCAAAATATTACGCCCACCCCTCTCTGATATGCAGCTGGTCCTTTGTGTGCAATCAAAACAACTCTGACCCATCGAGGCTGGGGCTCAAGACCTCTGAAGGGGCCCTGTGGTGTCTGGCACTCCGACTCCAAACGGATGATTTAAATCCTGAAAGTTGTGACTTATAGGCGCCATGGATCAGACTCTGTCTGCACATCCCCTAAAACCCTGCCTGCCTGTTAATGCTTTGCTCCTCTCTTGCCGTTTTGAAGATGCTCTGACCCAGTCGTCTGGCCACTGCAATTTGGTCCTGATCAAAGTCTCTCAGGTCTTTACAACTGCCCACCCGCATCAAGCATGCTGACTACAGGACCAGCTGTTCACTTAACATCTGATGTATCTCAGGATTTGACATGCGGCATTGTTATGGGATAATCATTATTTCCTTCAGCTGTGAGTGCTCATAATGATTTGCATCACCGGTGAAAGTTAATGCAACACCATGATAAACTGGACAGAAATATTCATATACATCATATTTTTCCTGCAAGAGGCTCGGCTGACCTTTGTCTCCTTGCTCTGTCTACATGAGCAAGCAGGATATTTGTGTACAGTACGGTGTACCTTGTTGCACCTACGAAGGCATATCAGGTGTTGAGTGAAATTGATTTTATGAGGAAATGATGCCGCAGAGCACAGCATCACTTTGAAGAACTACAATGGCATACAAAGTGGAAGCAGATGTTCCCCTGACATTGCATATTATCATTCCCATCTTCATCCTGGCCCGGCTGATCCAAATCCAAATCCAGTTCCAGATTTGACTCCAGTGTCTCTGCTCTCTCTCCCCAAGCTCCAGCTTTAACTTCACCTGGAGTATGGCAGCTGATTTAATGACATGTACACACTGATCCTCCTGAATAAGTAATGCCACCTTTGTTTACACACCCATAGGGCTCATTTATTTTTCAGTTCAAGGAATTTTCTGCTTTCCCCCTCACTGCGACTCCGCCTGCCTGTCCATGTCTCACTGTTTCCTAATAGTATGTTTTTTGGGCTTCAATCAGCTACATATTTGAGTATCATTACTAATAGAGTCATTCTTATCTTCTGTGAGGTCCTGAGAGGTTGCTTCTATTCAATTGTGGTTGTTTGTGGTTGCTTGGGGCGGAGTGGCTGGGATCATTGACACAATAGGAGGGAAAAGAATTGGTTGAAATTGGACTTGGCCTTCAACACAAAAAAATAACAACACAGGATTTGCATTTACTCTAGGCTTTGATAACACCTGGATAACTCATTTCTCATTGAACGTGATTGTCAAAACAGTGTGCTTCGTGTTTATCGTCTCTTAATGTATTGTAGTTTTATCTGCAGCGGTACAGCGAAAGCACGTTTAGATATATAATATTGGGCCTTTTTATACGGTGTCATCGGAGAATTAATGTCATTATGATCAAACCCTCCGCGTTCCTCCACAGACAGACCTCAGCTTTGAACTGCTAAATGATTGATGGGTGAGATGAAAGTGAATGTAGGTCACTGTGGGTGAGGGTCGACAGAGGCAGCATAAATCAGATGGGGATAATAACCAGATATCGCGGAGGATAATGGCTCAACCAGAGCCATTACAGGTATATTCAACAGCTATAACTCAACAATCTGCCACAGCCACTAAATGCTGGACTGCACATTTTACTACTAACAGATAATTTTATGTTGTAGAAAACACGAAGTGGTTCAAACGTGAGGTGATTCCTGATTTGAGGTCAGATGGCGTGAACTGTGTTTAAAAAAGAGCTGTTGCGGGTACAATATCCACCTAAATTATGGGTCATTTAAGTGAAAGTAACAAAAAAACAATAGCCCTGCAACTTTAAACCTTTTTCACATGTGTTGAGTTTGGATGTGCCTGAGTCTAGTTCCTCATGACAGGAGAGAGACAAGATTTGTGGTAAATGTTTTTTCATTTACAGTGTCTCCATGCTGTATCTGATTTGTTATCAGACGCGCATTGTTTGAGAGAGATGTGTACTGGACGTCTGCTCTGTGATCTCTGTTTAAATCATGTAAAAATATTCTTGTCTCCTCATTAAGCTAGTTCACTCCATATTTCCTCAGACAGGAGGAAGCAGCCAGACAACGAACGATGCCAAAGTATCTGATGATAAAGAGACTTGAGCTCAAAGAAAAGTCGAAACACATCTCCGGCAAATACTGCTCAAACACGCACTGATGCAACACATAGGGCACCTTAGTGCTCAAAACACGGAGAAAAACACAGTATAAAGAATACATGTGGACAACTTTGTGAACTTCAAATCTAATATGTGAGATGCAAATCAGTAATTTCCAGTTTTGAATGCAATATTTACAGATTGACTTTTTCCTAAAATACTGAAGTGCTGTTTAAAAAGTGAATAAAGTTTGGTAGGTGGGTAGGTAGGTATTTACTTTATTAATCCCCGAGGGGAAATTTTTTTTTTTTGCTTTGTTTTGTGGCAGACAGCGTGTTTTGTTAAGATGGCAAGTAGATTTACTTTAAATTTGCATGACACAGTATAAAGACCTCAAATTATCACCTCATGTCACTTATGGTGGCCATTTCCCATACATTATTCTATTACAGTACATTGTTGTGTATCGTGAAATATTTATGATGACATAACATCTATATTGCATTACCACTTGCCCCAGATTTCAGCTGTATTTTTGACACACATTAGACTGCGTTTGGCTCTCAGTGCACAGACTCCTATAAACTCACCAGAGATCCTCCTCTGAAAGAATTTAGTTCCATCTCCAATCTGTCAGTGAAAGCAACGCCGGGTGTATAGTATCTCTGCTGCAATCTGGAGATCAGCTGCAGACTCGACAAAAACCATCAGCAAGTGGGACCCCTAAGTTCTCGGTATCTGTGGGAGAAAATGACAGAAGGAAATTGAGTGATGCAGGGCTATCAAAAGAGGAAAAATACAAATAAAAGGCAGAGAAAGGGGAGAAGTGGGGAACAGATGGAGAGAAAAAAAATGTGAAAATCATAAAGGCAGAGTCAGACAAGGAGAAAAAGAGAGCCATAAAGAGCAGAAGCTGACGTCAAGAGTAAAGGGTAAAGAGACATAAGAGAAAGTTTTGTTGTGAGCACAGAAGGATGGCAGGTGATGGAAGGATAATGACAGAAGGAGGAGCTCGCTTGACCCCTACTGACCTCTTCCTGGATACGGCTGCTGGGAAGGGCTAAAGGAAGTGGGTGCAGCAGCAGTCCTAATGTGATGGGATATCCTGCCGCCTGCCTGCTAACCCCTCTTCCTCTGACGGTAATGTCTGTTCCCATCATTTCGCAGTCACCTCTGCAGGATGACTGTGCTCAAAGAGCAGCACAAACACACTGGAGAAACACTCATAGACACCTCATGCAATGACGCACACACGCATGTTCGCGTGCACGCACGGGCAGATGGACATGCGCCGATGTACGCAGGCCTTCACACATGCTGACAGCCAAAAACACACACACACACACACATACACACACATTAACACACCTACAGTTGACTCAACATTCACAGCCAAGGACACTTTCACTCAGGTCACCGCATTACGCAGAATTGAAGGACAGTGTTGAAATTATAGAACAGAGGACGAAGAGCTGGTGGATTACACACACAGAAAGTCTGCCAGAGATGGCACCAACAAAAACAATATTATCATGCAGTGCAGTGCAGCTGGTTTGGTTTACAGAGAGCAAACAAAGCCCATTATCCCTCTCAGTGCAGTTTTATACATATATATCCAAATGAAAGCTGATCACTTAAAGAGGATACACATAATTACCCTGAGATGAGACTACTTATATTTTTGTGATTACTGAAGTCAAATGCTAAAAATGATACTCTCCTCAAAAGAACAGTTGTTTTATTTGCCATTATGCTTCATTATGGTTAGTTACTCGTGTCCCTGTCTGTCAGGCAGAGTTCAGCAACTTGTGGGTATTTTCTCCTGTGGAAAAGCTGCCTTGCTTCACTTGCCCCCACCCCACCCATGAAACATCAAAGCATGGCCACACTCAAACTTCAAGCCCATTTTGGCATTGCCCTCCTACCTCTAGATCCCGTAATTACAGCTCATACAAGACATCAACATTATTACTCGTCAAACCACTGTATAATAATACCACAAAGCACTTCAAAGACACAACTCACATTTCAAGGGAAAAATAAAAACTCATGGATTATGCATTAGGAAGGACTGATTCAACCTTCCAAAGCAGCCGGGGCTCAGTTCACGTTTATCCCGAGCGGTACCTAAAACTTGATAATCAAGATTTATGTTGGTATAATTTGAAAATAAATTTTCCATGATTGTTAGAACTGAGCAGATCAGTGGCTCGGGGGTATTTTCACCAGCCTGCGTTTGTCGTTTACAATGCGGTGCCTATTTAACATTTAACAATAGGATTATGCAGCAGCCAAGTGTGAATTTAGACAGTGAGGTTAAACTGCAGTGCCTTGACAGTTCGGAAAGCCTTGACACCAGAGACTTTTTTGTGCGTTTCAATACTGCCCTCTTGTGTTTGATACCAAAAACAAATTACAATTTAATTCAATTCTCTCTAATTGTTATTAAATATTTTGTTTTCCCAAGTAGATCAAAATATAATCAAGTTTCACACCAAATATCAAACAGTTCATGAATATGAAGTCAGTTGTTTATCAATTATTTTCAAATTCTGCTTTTTAAAGATAAAAGAAAATAAACTCTATCAATCCAACAGAGAAATTGTGTCACAGCAACAGAAGCCCAATAACATAAAGCATAGATGTATAAAAAGATCTACAGTATTATGCAGTACATTATGAGTTTCTATGATAGCCAAAATGAAGAATATAGATAAAAAAAATATACAAAAATACAAAAACTGTACTTAAGGAGATGGTGCAGCTCACTGTGCAGCAATGACTGATTTGTTTCCACATATAGCAGTGTTAGCACTTAGCACCATGAAAAACACACCCGCAGTGGAAAAAACAAAGCATGTAAAGTATGTGTAGATCAGTTGTTGTTATTACTATTCGATATAAATGTGTATTGAGGATTAATGAGGTAATGTCTACAAAGTACAACAAGCCAAACCTCAGCACCAACCATATGTACTTTGTAGATACTGATTGAACCATCTTGTAGGTTTTGAGGGATGCTACCAAATATATCTTGAGCAGCAATGAGATATTTTAGGACATTTTCCAACTTTTAGCTCTCTGCTCTTTCACTGAAAACAATTTAGGCTGAGAGTACATAATGCATGTGACTCCGTACTTTTTAGTCATTAGTTAAGTATTAGTGTCTGTTGTTTAAACCATGCTGGGGCACAAGAGGGCTCTTAAGGACATAACTAACCTCAAGTAAACTCTATAATTTCCAGTTTCAAATAGAGGTGTGCAGAACAGCGTCTTTTTCATGGTTTCTGTACAAAAAAGAAACTGGCAAAGAACTGAGCAGTCTTACACGAACTCAGAGAATTCAATAGTACACTGAACAGCGATATCCTTTATACACTGTGGACTAAAGTTTGTCTGTGAAAGAATAATTTTTTTATTTCCTCTGTGAATGTTGTTCAAAGTCAAACCGACTGGAAGAAAACTGAGATGGTGAGACGAGATAGGGTGACATTATTACACCAAGATGGGTGGTGTGTGTTTTTAAATCAATAGTACACATAAATGTAACTGTCAACAATACATTGATCATCCGTGTGTGCATTAAGCCTGAAACACAATATGATATTCAGCACAGCATTATTATGAAGCTCCATCTTTTAATAATGCCGTGACCTACTTCCTGACGGGGAAGTCAACAGTTTCATCATGGCTAAATGTCGCCAACCTTCCATAATGTCACCAACATGTCAGATGTTTTAATTAGTCATGGAGAGTGTCGGCCCCATTTATCTCAACATGCCTTAACTGACTTTGAAGCCTCCGACCCCTATTCACATCCCCATTTAACAGTGTTTTCACGATACAGTGGAGCTCCAGCAGAATGTGTGGAAACAGTGGAAATTAAGTAGTGAGACCCAAGATAAATATAATGTAGATTATATTTATGATGAGTTCATTAAATGTCATATTAGAGCCATCCTTCAGCCAATTTAATAACAATCATTTAGCATGTCGTTTTTGACCAAAACAATGACAAAATAAAAATATTTATACAGAAATATGAAATACATTAAAACATTAGGTTATAAAAACAGGAATGTTGGTCCAGTTCAACCATTAAGACTGGTCAAAGTAAACGGGAAACCAGTGGATTGAACAACAATGACACCCTGTGGTTATTTCTGATTAATGCAAGGACTTCAACCACTTCCCATTGCATCTCTGTCTCTTATGGCGTACAAGAGAAGCTCATAAAAGACACGGCCAAATTCACTTTACAGCCGATTATCAAAAGATGTAGGATACGATTTGACACAACTACAAAGTTCAAAGTAACAAAATTGTAGTCATAGTCCAGTACAATGTATTGACCCTCAACAAAAAATAAATGCATCATTACTGAAATAAACATGTATGGGCACATAAACTATTATCATTTTTCAAATATGAAAACAAAAGTAAACAAAAACTACAGCATCAGTTTTGCTGGGTACATCGTGGGAAGGTTGTTCAGCCTCTTGGAGAACTTGTCTCAGTGACCTCTATCTTCTCTTCATGTAATTGCAGACTGACTCCATCATGCTGAGATCAGGACTCTGTGGGCCGAACCTTCCATTGCAGGACTCCTCCTTGTGACTGAAGATGACTTTGGCTGTTCGGGGTCATTGTCGTGCTGCAGAATACTTTTGGGAACGATCAGACGCCTCCCTGATGATCTTGCATGGTTGATAAGAAACTGTCTCTAGTTTATTTTCAGCCCTGAGCAGACTAATTCTGACCCAATTCCCAACTCAATTTGCAGAAATGTAACTCCAAATCTGCGAGGAACCTCCATCATGATTCAGTTACCTGCAGAAAGTCCACTCAGTGACGCGTCTGCCTTCTGTTGGAGTCAGATACATCAGATTTTCACTCCTGCTGCTATTTTTCTGCACTCCAGTTCTTGTGTTTCAGTGTAAAGGAAAGTTTTTGTATTGTTTCCATAAGTGATGAATAGCTTTTTTGGCTGCAGGTCCTTCATTAACACCACTTTTGCCCAGCCTTGTTTGGACAGTGGATGGTTGTACCGGGGTCCCACTGAAATCTGCCATGGTTACACTGATGGTGCGGTTGGACATCTTCCTCTGATGAAGTAAAGTCATTTCCAGTCCTCAACCCGACCTGCTTCTTCGTGCTTTTGCTGAGGAGCTTGGACAGCACATCTGGAAACACCTGTCCGCTGCTAACTATTACTTCTTCAGCAATCTCACCTTTTAAGCATGGCTCTCTCTTATCCCGACTACTGAGCTGTTACTGTTTCAGTAAATGATTTTAGTTCAACCTACATATTAAGTTCTTGTTCCTATTGTATAACTGTTTGTACATGCACTGGGCTTTATGCCTACAGAGTGTTATGCTTTCTATAAACTGGTCCTTTACTGTCTTTAAAAGCACAGAAATACTTCACTGTATATTTGCAAGATTAATATTTAGAAATCTAAAATGTGATATTTGTATTAAATTGCAAATGCAGAAGATGTAGAATAACAAGGAATGATCCTTTTGTAAAACATCTACAGCTCTTAAAAATGTTACATAGCTTAAGACAATAAATATACACATCATATATGCAGGAGCTAAGAATATTAGCCTATACAAAGGTACTGGAGTGTTTAACTCACAACTTACCTAGCAGACCTTCTTCAATAGTTTACCAAACATCACCTGTTGCAGAGTTGAGTAAATAACCTGCAGGTTGTTCCTTTGGCTGCAGAATGACAATCTCCTTCTATTGTTTCCGCAGTGAATACAAATCCGGTTGTCAACCACAAATCAACACATAACTTACAGCAAGATATACAAACTTTAGCGCCACAGGGGTCCAAAGTCTTTTACCCTTCCAGGGTCAAACACCGGACATCAACAGTGAGCTTTCTACCTTTACCTGAGCTCTACATCTACAGCGACACCCAGTGTACACACTGTGAATAACAATTAATTGCAGTTTACCAAAGCAGTGTGTTTGGCTCCTACAATCTACAATCGAGCTCATAATAACTTATGACATATTCAAACAGCACTTTGCCTTATGGTCGTCATATGGTGTATGGTGGGGCCTACACATGTCCATGCAGGCTAACTTAATAGCATATATATAATACTAGACAGTGGTATGCATTGGCCGCTTTTGAATTAAGGTGCTGCCGTTAAAGCTATTTAAAAAAAAATGTTAAAACAAATCGGACACAGTTACAGTAATTCATTTAATATTTGTGCAAATGTCGACATTATAATCCCCGAGCAAGTAAGGTTATTAAAACAATTGTTGTCGCATGGATATAAAAACAAACAAACATAAACAAACAAACAAAACAGCCATACATGGAAATAGTGAGGGCCCTCTCCTCCCTTTAAAACCCCATTTGTTCTGCCTCTCTCGCGCGCGCTCTCGCCGACTCCGCCGTCAAGACGTAACTACAAGTACCATGATGCATTGCGGCGACACAGTCACTGTCATGACACATCTTCACCATAAGGGAAAGCTTCCTCTTTGGAAGCGTTTTATTTGCTAACCTTGGGGAGAGGGTGTCTCCTTCTCGCGGTGAGCATATTGCGAAGTGGACGGGCAGCTCCTCATCTCGGCGAGGAGAGATTTCCAGGCGCTGAACGTGTTTCGTTAGATAATCCACAGCTGGCTTTGTAGCTCCGGAGCCTCGCTAAAAGGAGAGCTACCCGAGCTAGTGCGCCGCTAACGCGGGCTAACAGAGGGAGACCGTATCTCGGAGGAGAGAGAGCTGACGTTTTATTGATCAAAGACAGCTGCTGAAACTGGGACCTGTCGACGTTAACATCTGATGGGTATGTTACCGAGAAGCGTTTATTTAACGTGTCGCTGCACGTGTCACGGTGTGTCTGATGAGCTGCAGACGGCTCGCTAAACTTTACAGCTAAGTTAGCGTCACGTAACGAAGAAAACAAATCGTGTCGATGATCCCTGAAGTGTTCAAACAGCGGACCAACCATCCGGTTTTTTTTTTTTATATAAACGGAGGGCACGTCGTCAGTCAGAGACGGTGTCGGTTGCTCCGTTTTAATGTGCTGGCGTGTGAGACGTTATCACGTGAGCTGCCACAACACAGGAAACGGGTCCTCTTTAAATATCACAGTTACTGCTGCACCGGAGCAACGCTGCGGGCCGTAACTTTGACATTGAGGGACTCGTTTTCCTCTTATTTGACGTGCAATTTTGTGTCGTAACGTTAAGGTGTCGTTGTCATAACACACTCGTAATTCCTCAAACGTCCAGATAATACATCAGTAGTATGTCGTGCACCCAAACACGTGAGCTGTGGTTGCACGAGTTGAGGTTTTTAGACCTGTGACATAGATTTACAGTGTTTACTTTTTGTGTGTTATTTTCCTCAACTGACTGACAATAAGGTTCAATGGGCAATAGCGCTGCAACGATTGGTGGATTAGTTGATTGCAGAAAATTACTAATCATAACTATTTTGATAATCAATTAAAAAATGTTCGACCCATTTTGTAATGAAGAAATGCTCAAATTCACGGATTGCAAAATCCATCCATCTTCTTCCGCTTATCTGGGATCGGGTCGCGGTGGCAGCAGGTGAAGCAAGTGGGCCCAGACTTTCCTCTCCCCTGCTACATCTTCCAGATCATCCTGGGGGATCCCGAGGTCTTCCCAGGCCAGCTGGAATATATAAATTACATACAATATAATATATTGCAACATTTTATATTTAAATATTTGGTTTCCTTTGGTCGACCATGATGATAAATTGAGTACTTTTTGGTTGTGGAAGACAAAACAGAAAATTTCAGGTTGTACTTTGGGTTTTGGGAAACACTGGTCAACGTTTTTCACCATTTTCTGACATTTTAAAAACCAAACAACTAATCAGTTAATCGACAGATAAATCGATAAAAAAAAAAAAATTGTCAGTTGCAGCTCTCGTGAACAAAGACTGCAGGACAAATTGTCACTAAACAAAGTGGATTAATGGGGCCTGTGGGGTTGTAGTAAGGAGTAATCCTGCACTGGTGACCCACTTGGCTGACTGACACCTGCTCTGCACCCTTCAGATAATAGTCTTTTGTGTTGAAATTGCTCTGCTGCCAGAACCTTGAGATGAAATACTGTACTTTCACAGGTAGTTCCCAAAGGTCTGATGGGCCCTCTCACAGTCCTACCATTTGTTGTTATAACTTTAGTAACTCTGTAAGAATCATGATATATTTGCTTTAGGTTATTAATCACTTTAAAACAAGATAATGTGACCGACACATTTATCTCTATTAAATATACAATTTTAGATTTGATGAACAAATATGCATTCATGACAATAGTTTCTCATTTCCACCATGGCAATGTGCAGAAGCTGATGTTCTTGCCTCACAGAGATAATGTGACATTGGACTTTGCATAGCTTTGCTTACTACAGCATCACCTTGCTTCTCCAATGTTCCCTCTTTTAGGCACAGTGAAAGCTCTCTCTCTATTTGCCCTTGTAGTTTCTGTCCATCCTGGTGCAGACACCATCTCTTTTTCAGTGAAAGAGCTCTCAATGATAACCTCTAAAACATAATGCAATTAATGGCATGCATTTTGAATGAAGAGATAGGCTACTATAACCAGAGGTGCTTTGATGCCAATATGCATTGTTCAGCTACCTGTTTGCTAAAAGGGTTTAATGTGTATTTGTAGTGGGTTCTCTCACAGTTTTACCAGCATGTTTTTGGGCATTAAAGTCCTGTTGTGAGACTAATAACATGCACTTTTGGATTGCTGCAGAAATGGTTGCAGAAGACTTGATGCCCTGTTTGCACAACATGGTGCAACAGGACCAGTTTTGAGACCAATTATTAAGTGCTAAGTGTTAAAATCAATTTGCAGTCAATAACTGGAAGTCAGTAATATCCTCTAGGCTTGACGCTTACTGATCCAAGACATCCTCTGTTTACATCTCTCCCTTCTCTCCTTAGCAGCCAGTCTGTGGTGATCCTGATGTGAAATTACAGGCCAAAGATGAGCACATCCTTCCCACGGTTTCCCATGGCTCTCCTCTGGAGGGTTTTGTGAAAAAGGAGAGAAGAGGAGGAAACGCACGTGTACAATAAACGAGAGTCATGAATCTCCATCAAGTCCTCACGGGGGCTGTCAACCCAGGGGACAACTGTTTCTCTGTCGGGAGCGTCAACAATGTGCCATTCACAGTAAGATATTTCAAGCTCTGGAAATATTTTCCTCACAGCAATTTAGGAGCTCTGATTCTTAGAGGGTGGCCAAACTGATTTGTCACAAAGCTGAATGGATTTGTATTGAGAACCCCTGCTCATAAAACACATGCCTGCCTTAAATTAAATCTTATCAAATGAAAAAAAGGGCAGCAAACCAAGGACATATTATTTGGACCGTAGGCCTTTTTCACAGCAGTTATTTTAACTCATCATAGTAGAGAAAGCACTTTGTTACATGTCTGAAATAAAGATTCAGTACATCTGAGTGCTTTTGCACTCTGTGATCTCAAAGCAAACTCTAATATACTACTCCCCTGTTATTCGGAGACCGGATCAATAGGAGAACCACTTGTGTCCTTATTTTGTCCTGTGAAGGGGACACAGTCACAGTGAATCACAGCTCATGTGAGGATCTGCTTCTGAGAGCCACAGAAATAGAGCAGAGAAATTCTAATCTTATCTACTTGTGCTGCAGAGCTGTCATATGGTGGCATGTTTGACGCATTGACACTGACTGCAGGACAAGTGCAGTTCAAGCAAACTCTCATACAGTTCTCTCTGGATGATTTTGAGTGCCATCTTCACTTCTCTCTTTTTCCTGCTGTCTCTCTCGATAGGCCTATGCGTCAGGTTGTGACGTGGTGATTTTGGGCAGTGATTTTGAGCGACTGCAGATCATCCCAGGCGCCAAACATGGCAACATCCAGGTCGGCTGTGTCGACTGCTCACTGCAGGGTGGACAGGTAAGAGTGATGAGTGGTGCTCTGTTCTATTGGGTCCTCAGGCTGGACTACACACTGGATGTTTATAAAAAAAAAAAAAAAAACGTACCATTTGTCCCAATTGTATCAGAAAAAGTAAATCTTATTTACAATTAATACAATTAAAAATGGCAAATATCTGCTGGTTCAAGCTTTTAAAATATGCAGATTTAATGCTTCACTTTGTCATATTTTGATTTAAATTGCATGTCTTTGGGATTTGGACTGTTGATTGAACAAAGTGAGACTTTTGAAGATGTCATCTTGGGCTCTGGGAAACAGAGAGGCCTTTTTATTGTTATTAAAACAGCTAATCAATAATGAAAATTGCATCCCTAAATACAATTATAATGCAGCATATTCACCAAACCGTTAATACCGCCCTCTAATTGGACTGAGATGAAGCTATATTTAAGTGAGGATCAGAGAGGCAATTAATCATGACTTCACTTCATGTTGAAAAATTAAACAAGAAAAGGTTGAGGGCACTAAAACGGAGCACGACCACGTGACATGCAGTTCTCCTTTTCCTTAACTTTAACTGTTTTGCATTAGTGTCAAGCTCTGTGGCCGTCCCGTTAAGTGTTAGCAGCTTATGTTATCAGGAAAGGCACGTGTTGGTAAAATCAAAGGGTGGTTTAATGAACTGGAACATCAACTCCAAGTGAGGAAAAAAAATCTCCTAGTAAAGCAAGTATCAGTAGAGCAGGCTGATCTCACTGACAACCTCTTTACTGACCACAAAGTGGTTTGAAGTGTTTGCATAAACAAAAGATCTGTCGTGAAGTGTTTGAAATTTGCATTTAAGAAAAAAAGACGAATGAAAAGGAAAATTCTGGTATTTCCTGATGTACTCAAGTGGGTTTTTTACCATTTCATCTGTGGCACAGAGACAACAAAACGTCTCTTGTGGATACACTTACCATTTTCTCCAGGTACAGTTTAATATGCTTCAATAGTTTTGATTACAAATCCAGAACTGGTGCAAACATTTCTCAGGAGCTAGAGTGAAGAACTATAAAACATATTTTGATTCAGAACAGGCTTTTAGTTTGGAATTTTGTTTTCGATCTCATGAGTTAACCTTTACAAAATTCATTAGGGTTAAAACATTTTTTTTTTTTTGAATTTTTTTTTTTGTATTAGTGCAAAATCCAACACACAGCTCACCCACATTGCAGAGCAGCCTTCTCTTTCCCAGGCTGGTTTTGATTGTTTGAGTTTGTTTGTTTTGATTTTTAGTTTAAAGCAGTTATCCACTGTCATTCAAAACCTTTTACTAACCTCATGGATTTGTTCAGGAGTTGTTCCACATTGAGACTGTATAAGGCTTTATAAAACTGTATTCATCAAAACCTACTGTATGTATTTGCTTGGTTTCTGGCCTTTTCAGTGGGACTTTCTTTTAATGAATTTAAATCTTTAAAGGCTCAGTGGCAATGACTACAAAGGAAATCAATGCACAATAAATACTCAGAGATTTTCAGATAAAGCCCCAAATCACAAATAGCTGTGCGTCTTCATCCCCCTGATGCTCATCTGCTGCACTTCTCCACCCTGCATTATTACTACAGTCACAGTATTCATGACTCCTTTAAGTAACAGTGCTGCAGTAAAATACAGAAGGAGAACTCCAGGGTTGTTATATCTGCACAAACTTGACTATCAAGATAGTACAGGTTAAAATCATCAGTAATCAGGGTTTAATATTTAAATGGTGAAGGTGGTAGCCTCATTAAAAGAGCAGACAGGCCTGATGTAATTTTAAACAAATGCCCAGCCAATGTTTTACCAATCCCCTCGTGATATTTTATCCAATTCAGTTCGGTCAGAACTACCTACACTTGCCTCCAGTATGGTCCAGCAGCTGTTTAAGTATGTTAAGTACTTCTCTATACACTGTGATATTTGGAATGTTGTGAGTTTCCAAAGTTCATCCTGTGTGCTCGTACTATTAGGGGTTGTAGCATTTAAGCTGCATTTCGTTAGCATTAACGACCTGTTGCTATGAAACTAGCATTTCCAAACTCAGCGATTCCCATCCCTCCCTCTCCTGTTGATGTTTTTTTTCCTGTCTCGTACCATTCACATGATGCGCAGTGAAATTTACTCCCATCTCGCAGGACTCCCACAGGAATCCCAAAAACTGTCAGCATCTGGGCAGGACAGGCCTCTTACATCAGAACATAAGAAAGCAGTGATATTAAATCAACATTAAATAACTAGCTATTATTCTTTGTTAGAAAAATTACTCAGAGGCTTGGTTCAAAATCAAACATATCGGACATTTATTCTTGCAAGAAGGAGCAAATACATGTACACTCAAAGAAGGATGCCCAGCATTGCTCAACGTCACTCCTCCGTAGGGCAGCTTTTATACAGTGTGACAAACAATTGACAGTCACCCCCCATTCCCTTTGTATCTGCTTTCGTATGGTAATACTGATTAGATTTGCAGGTCACAAGATAAGGACACGGGGGAGTCGTCAATTAGATGTGGAAAGTAAAACAAAAGGAGTCACTTGCAAATAAGAGAGAAACAAGAAACTTTTCGGAGCCTGCTTGACAAGAAACTTCCCAGAGCCACAATGCAAACAAGACAATCTTTTTCTTTCCATCATTCTTACTGCAGCCTGTTCCTTGTTAAGTCTGAATATTTTTACCAAACCTTTAAAGAGTATTTTTTGGGGGGGGCATTTTTGCCTTGATTCAAATAAGAATTGTGAGGAAAGAGAGCAGGGAATTGACACAGTAAAGGTCCAGTGAGTTACGAATTGAACCAGGGACTCTGCTGACGGCATTTGCACCCTTGTCGCATCCACTGGACTATTCAGTCATTCCTTTACTGGAACTCATAATATTCCTACTGCATAATACAATCTCTAAATATCACTTTATGAAAATTGCAAAGAATATTCATCTTTAGAACCATAGACAAAGAGTTATATAGCTCACATTTTCTTTTTGCTACTCACAGAACAGGTCTATATTTACTTGACTACTTCATTACCTGGACTAGATCTGTAGTAAATCTTTACTTCTTTTACAGCATAAATGTGTCACATGTCTTTACTAGAATTAAATGTGAACAGTGTTTTTTTTTTTAACTGAATCTAGATATGTGCTCTGAAAAAAAAAAGCCTCTATTTGTCTTTGTCTGCTTACAAGTTTCCATGTGACTGTGCTTGTGCTTGTATGTGTGTATTATGTTTTGTGCATGTGACTCACTCCTTCACAGTATTCATTCCCTGACAGTCCGCATATTATTTACGCCATTAAAGACACTGCTCGTATTCACTGCCATAGAAATGTCACCCATTCATTCAGATTAACATTGTGACTGCAGCTCCCATGGAAAGCAGTTGAGCATGTAGCCCTAAACAATGCATGAATGGGAGGTGTGAACACGGCAGGCAAAACAATGGTGACTCAACACTGGATTGTTATAGGCTCGGGGTATTTTTGGTTTGTTATCCAGGTGTTATACTCATTAACTATTGAGAAACTTGGTTTATTGAGCAGATTATGGATCATTTTTGTTTGCCCCCAATTAGGCTCTTACACAGGGATTTACACATATTATTCACCGTTTGAATTGTCAATAACAAGGTTGTTTTCTACAAGATACATGATACAAGGCAAAAGTTGATAATTTTGCAATGAAATGTTCGTTTGTATGGGATAATGTATGGTTCTTGTAAATATGTTTTCAGAGATACTTTTTCATTTGTTTTCAGAAAACATGTCTTAAAATGTGTAATGTGTTGCCATCTCTGTTTCCTGCCGACAGATTGCAGCTTCCTATGGAAGCATTGTGTGTGTCTTTGAGCCTGTTCAGCACCCAGATCAAAAAGACACATCGTTGACTGTGAGTAACCTACATTATCTTCCAGTCACAGTCCAGCTATGCCTGTATTCAAATCGTCCACATAAACAAAAGCTTTTCTTTCTGGTGAAGCTCTGTTGGTTTTTGGAACAGAGGCGGATATTGTTCCTCCAAACCCACCCGAATAAAGCGCTGCATTGGAAGGGAAGAGCAAATATGTCACACACACATGCACACTGAATTGTCTAAGTCTTGCAGTCATTGTCATAATTACTCCTTATTTTGGTTCTATGGTAATCAAAGATGTTTGCAGTGTCTGAGCTGAGCAGCCTTGTCTTGTTAGAAAAGTCAGAGAATAGTGAAATAGGGAAAATACAGACTTGCAGCATCTTTCATACAACTACTACCTCTTTCTCTGCTGAAGGTCTTTTGCATTACACTGCTGTCCATGTGACCGCATCACGTGACTCACATTAAAGCAGCTTCACTGTTACTCCTTGTTATGCAGTTTATGATATATCATTTTATTAAGATCCCTATCAGCCGAAGCAGAACATCCGCTACTCTTACTCGGGCCTACAAACATAAAACCACGACAACAAATAAGATACATCCACACCACACCACAACATGATATTAAAAAATATAAAAGCCTAACTAACAATATTCTTTCTCAAGCATATTTCTGTACATGGTCCTATTCCTGTAAATGCATTTATATAAATATACACCAAATTCACAAACACTAAATATGCATTCAGAATTAAATCTTACAACATATTCACATAAAAATGGATAATCCCATATAAAATGTGGTTATAGATATAGGGCCATTAGGTGCGGGTTTATTGTGTGATTTAACTGTCTGAACTGGAAATGAGCTCCATTCAACCGTGGCTCGATACAATACTGTGCGTTGCTTTGATTGTGTTCTAGATGTAGGAACTGTGCAGACACTTGTTTCTATTGGACAGATGACCATTATTTTCTATCCAAAATAAGGCAGAAGGAGCAAAACCATAACACCACTTAAATTCTTCTTCTTAGGACCTGTTCTATTTTTAACTTTAATGTTTTGTTTTCATTGTCTTTTTTTGTTCTGTACAGAAATTGAACTGTCAATGGCAGAAGACTGGTCAGTTTGTATTACAGTCTATGGTACGGAACCTGGCCTGGCACCCCACAGGTACTTGGCTCTTTACTAACGTAACACAAACCTATTCAAATATTCAGTTATCTCTAAAAACTGTTGGTGTTACTATAATTCCAGTCTTGCAGTATATAGATCCATGTTCCTCTTTTTAAAACAAATATCTGATAACTGTCCTCAAAGGGTGATTATGTTTTTGTGTGTCCAGGCAGCACTCTGTTAACGGGCTCTACTAGCCTCCAGTTGTGGTCTAATTTTGATGGAGTAAAGAATGAAGCTGAAGAATGGGGAAAGCACACAGAAATGACCATAATAGACTCTCACTCTTCCTGGACATGCATCTGGCACAGCAAGTAAGAGCTGAGAAGTATAAAATCTTCCCACGATCCTGTCACCCTCCAACACTTTAACCTTGTTTTGACAGAAAAAAAAAATCTGCTTGAACTGGATCACTTGTTACATTATCAATACCATTTTTAGTTCTACACTAAATAGCTAATTTAGTAAAACCAGCACACACAAAATATATATATATATATATATATATATATATATATAAAATAATATATAAAAAATATATATTATATATATATATATATATATATATTTATTTATTTTTATTTTATTTTATTTTTTTTACTATTCCAATACTTGACTGAATGTGTTTGCTTTTGCAAACTACTTAAACATATTTTATTCTACCTTAAATAAATGCCATTGCTAAACATATATTTTCAAAATACAGACTTAGAAGTATTGAGTATTTAATCTGCTGCAATTTTATTTTTGTATCTGAAGGACTGCTTCTCCAGTCAACTTAATGAAGTTTTCTCCTGATGGGGAATTCTTTGCTACTGCTGGACTGGTAAGGTGCTAAACCTGTATAGACAAACTAATGTGTGCAAGTCATGTTTGCTTCCCTTTGTTTATTCACCTTGATGAGGTCACACTGTAAACTTAGGAATAAATGTAGACCAGTAACTGCTACCTTGTGGTGTGTTTTTGTAGGACTACAACCTCGTGGTTGATTAATAATAATAATAGCAGATCCTACATGGCTTCAGTTATATCCCTGTTTGTCTCTCCTCTTCAGGATGACTGCCTTGTAAAGGTGTGGTACAACACCAGTAAGTGGAAGTCAGGTGTTTCCAGACTCTTCACACCTCCAGAACCCAGTATGAGTGTCCAGGGAGAGCTTACCTTCTCCTTTGTCTACCTGGCCCACCCCCGCTCTGTCACTGGTTTCTCTTGGAGGAAGACCAGCAAGTACATGCCGCGGTAATGACACTGTCACATCATCATCTCACACACCCCTTTCTACAGCCGTTGTTCATTTCTTTTCTCAGCTCGTTCCTTCCTACCTAAGCTCACACAGCTGTGCATAACAATGAGAAATGCACAAGTTAACAAACATGCTACTCACTGGCTTTTGACTACAGCCTGAGGATGGTTGAGGATGGAACATTGACACTCTTGTGCAAGAGTGTCAATGTTCATCTGGCAGAACCGGATTTTATGTTGTGGACGAAGGCCTTACGTTTACGTCCGATTCTTGTGAGCAAGATGTATGGTAATTATGTGTATGTCTAATAGGATAAAATAGTGAGGTGATGACATTTTTTATCAAATGCTTGAGGTGTCCATGCTTTAGAATTTGTAGCTTCTTTGCATAAACATTTACTTTGATTAGCCACAACATTAAAACCACTGACAGGTAAAGTGAATGACATTAATTATCTTGTTACATTGTCACCTGTCAAGAGTTGGGATCTATTAGGCAGGAAATGAACAGACAGTTCTTGAAGTTGGTGTATCAGAAGCAGGAAAAATGGGCAAGTATAAAGACCTGAGCGACTCTTGACAGGCTAAATTATGACAAGTAGATATCTGGGTCAGAGCCTCCCCTGAAACAGTAGGTCCAGTGGGGTACGACTGAAAGTGCCTACAGTGGGCAAATGAGTATCAGAACTGGACTGTGGAGCAGTGGAAGAAGGTGGCCTGTTTCTAATTAATCACGTTTTCTTTTACATCATGTGGATAGCCGGTTGTGTGTGTGTTGTTTACCTGGAGAAGAGATGGCAGTGTGATGCTTTGGACAGTGTTGTGCTGGGAACCCATGAGTTCTGTCTTTTATGTGAGTGTTACTGTGACACATACCACCTACCTTAACATTGATGCAGACCTGGATGTAAACTGCTACTCGCCTGGATGAGGGACTGCGATTCTGGTTTAGCCCTGTTTTACTGGGCGGACAGGTTGTATCTCTTTACCTGTTTATTTAGCTTTACAATACACAGTGTTTTACTGGTTGGAATGAAGGAGCAAATTCATAACAGGTTAAACACCATGCAGCATGTCATCTCATGTGAGCTGTAATTCTTTTCTTTCACAGCAGATTCAGCATACAGTAATATTATTTAGGAAATGACGAGGAAGAGATTGTTGTTACTCTACATATTGACTCAGAGAAATGGACAGTAAGACAACGTAGTGTGAAGGAGCTTATTTGCTGCTGCACGTTTAAGCTGCTCTAAGTATTGGAAGTTATTATCTGGGTTGCACTGCGCTGTTGACATTCAGTCAATGATTAGATGGAAGAATAAAACAACATTTTCTCTTACTCCACCTGCGGCAATATGCTCCGTGCATGTATTCCAACACGACACACCAGTTTCCATTTCAAGGGAGCTGGCGTGTTGTGTTCTGTACCTATGACCTATATTAAGGACAAGATGAGAGTGAGTCATTTCCTTATCACCAGTGTCATAACTACACTTGTTAACCTTCACTTTTGACCTTTACTCTGACTTTTCATTATGCATGTGTTGAGTCTTCCTATCAGCATTGAATCATTAAAATCATTACTGACAAGTTCAGTTCTCTCCAGCAGACTTCAGCGTTAACATGTTGCTATCATCCTTCCTTGTTCCCTCCTTTCTCCTCACAGAGGTGCGGTGTGTAATGTTCTGCTCACCTGCTGTAAGGACAGCGTGTGTCGGCTGTGGGCAGAGACACTGTTGCCAGGTGACAGCCTCCTCTCCAGTCACCATAACAACCACGCTTCTGGCCAACACGGCGAAACACTCAGATGTGCTGGGCCCTCTAGGAAAAACACCTGCAATGGCAAGACACAAGGACGAACATCACAAGAAGTAAGAAACTTCTTTTTATTTTGGTTTTTGCTTAAATTAAATACCAATAAATTTAACTTTCATGAAGGATTTATCATTCAGGTTTTGTTGAAACTATTCTTGGAAAGTGGTGATTCAACTTTATGGTCATTTTGGTGGCTCTAGTTTGCAGTGCTGTTTAACTGTGTTGAATTATACTGAGTGGTGAGTGTGATATTTAATTTATCAAGAGCAAGAGCCTTGGTCTTCTTTCTATAATCTGTACAACACCTCTAAATCATAACTTTGACTTTAGGTTGTTTCTTTGCCGGTGCGAGTTCACATTTGTAATCGTGGCGTCTGCTGTTGTAAGCAACCAAGGTTGTTGCTGACAGCCTAACCACTGTAGGCCCTCAGAAACAATACCCATATCCATTTCAGTTTGGACATTTAAATGGTTACGGGTCTCACTGGCACTTACAGAGCTCAGGGCACATTAGATTACAGGAAAAATAGGTATGCAAATTTCTCTTCTGTGCCTTGAGGAGAGTCTGGAAGAGTACCTGTGTGGAATTATTCATGACAAACCGCAGACTGCGCTGGATGATCCAGGCTGTGTTGAGACTAAGGTAATTCTCCCCCTCCAACACTGAATGGATGGACAATACTGAGAGAACCCTATTTCAGACTCAATTTTAGTATTGTGCCTCAAGGTGGGATGAAAAGTACAAAATTCCTTGCAGAATCAATGAAGTTAATTAAGCCCAAAGTTTCTTGATAAGGGGGATGTTTGAGAACCTCTGGAGGAGACAGGGATACGGGATTTCCATCACAGTCTCATTTTTCTACTTCGATACACATACTTTTAAATAGTTTTCTATCTGCTTCGGTATTGTACATGCATAATGTCAACCGTATTTAACAAAGGACTTCTTTGCAGGCGTGGTGAGCTCATAAATTTAATTGATCATTATTATATTACCTATTCTACACCGGCAAATCTGCATAAAATCTTTTCTTTAAAAAAAAAAAAATAATGCATCTAAAGTTGCTCGGCTTTAATTCTTGGCTGTCATTCATATTAGACTAATGTTTTACCTTGTTAGCATTCATAGATGCTCAAGTCTGGAACTGTGGGTTTTACACATTAGTGTGAAACAACAGAACAAATCCAGATTGCATAACTTAAAACCAAATGAAGTGTAAACTTTCCTTTACCCGCCTCTCTGTCACTCGACCCCTTTTCAATGCAGCTGGTTTCTCTCTGGCTCTGCTCTCTTTTAGACAAATTGGGCAGTTAACTTAAATGCTGTTTAAACATCAATAGCGTTAAATTTGATTTCCATCCCTTAGAGAAACACCTGTTCACCAAAGCGGAGTAACTCAGCTCAGGCTGGAAGGAAAGCAGTGAAGCCCGCAAGTGGCCCGAATTGATTAATCCCCATCAACCTCTAACAGGAGGTTTAGTCTGCATTGTTTTCTTTGTCTCAGACTGCAGGAGGTAACAGTGAGCTGTGGTGTTTCACTTCCCTTGATTTCAAGTTATTTAAGAAGCTCTAAATCTCAGAAATTTGATTTATGATGTCAGTGCCTCTATGATTTGTATATACACTTGAAAGCTGTGTAAAAAAAAACAGATAAACAGGCACTCTACACTCAAACACTATAAATTTAATTTCTGTAACCGGTGTTGCTGAATTTGAGCAGGTAAGAAATATTGTTTGTTAATTTTCTAACTTGATTAATTTGTTTAATGCTGTTTCCTCACAGTTCAATTTTCAAGAATCATGGCACTCCCCATTTTATCGTGATATGCCCCAGCCCTCTCTGACTGGCTGCCTGCCTCACCATCAGAGCCGACACTATAACCACAAGAGATGCAGCAGTAGCACGCCTCACGCCAATGCTCTCTGCCACTTCCACATCGCTGCCAGCATCAACCCCGCCACAGGTTAGACTCCAACAGATCACTCGCTGGAACTTGGTCTTGTTGATCCTCATCATCGGCATCTTGTTGAGCACTACACAAATTCTTTAAATTTACAGCTATGAGATTGTACAAAGTTCTTCTTAAATAGAAGTAAAGAATCAAAAGCACCTACAATAAAGCTACATCCATTATTCCTCAACCATGTAGACTGCATAGATATATAACTCTGCTTGAATAAAATCCACTATAAGCCAAATGCCTTTACCTTCATATTTTTTCCAGCAAAAAACACCATTAATTTTAAAGATAGCCTGAGGTTGTTTATTCAACATCCAAGTGATCTTTTGTGCTCAGCCAGAGCTGCTTAGAGTTACTGTGAACATTTCATTTTGTTCCTGTTTTTGTGGGTCAGCTTAATTTGGCCTGATTCAGGGCAAAATCCTGTATATTGTTTCAGCCTCAAGGCTGACAAGCACTGTTGGATTGTATTTGTATGCTTGCATTATGTTTCAGAACACTAAACCATTTTTACATTCATAAAAGTGAATTTGCTCCAGCAGATGTGTTTTTGTCTTGTAAGTTCGCTGCGCGATGTAAAATACATCTTTGCTGTTTTTCCACCTTCTTTTACTAAATGTTGTAGCTCATCTCTCATCTTATTATGTGTCGTGTTTTCCAGACATTCCTCTGCTCCCCTCCATCTCCTCTCTGAGTGCCGCCGATGACGAGGAACCCGGGGGTCCATTTACTGTCCACTGGCTCAACAACAAAGAGCTGCATTTCACTTTAGCCATGGAGGTCTTCCTGCAGCAGCTCAGAGGCAGTCTGGAGCAGCAGAACGAATGCTCCAATGAAGGTGCACATGAGGCGTTAACACTATTTCTACTGGGGTGTATTTGAAGCTGGAATAACACAATCAAAACTAGATTGCAATATCCAGAAGTCAGACTTCTGCATACTGATTTGTTCCTATCATTTGCATGTTCTTCCAGAACCTGAGGACGAAGATAACTTTGATGAAGATGGCAGTAGCAGGCCAAGTGACCTGCAGGGTCTGGAAGCGGTGGAGCTCCCTGCGGCAGCGGTGGAGCACCAGGTGGATGTTCTGTTGGAGGAGTGGAACAAAGGGGCCGACATGCTGTTCAGTATCCACCCCATGGACGGCTCTTTGTTAGTCTGGCATGTGGATTGGTTGGATGAATACCAGCCAGGCATGTTCAGGCAAGCTCAGGTACTGTTCATGCAGTTTATATAAAACAATAGAATATTATTAATTATCCATTTATGTTGATGTTTTATGAGAAAATGTATCCTCTTAGCTTCAATCTGGCTACAAATATTAATAATTTCTTTCTTTGTCCAAATATGTACCATTTATACATCATTTATAATGAAATGTTTTTATCCACGATTTCTAAGAAATGCTTCTTGGGGAAAAGCATAATTTTATCATCCCAATAAGTCATGAATCAATTTGACAGCCGTGATGGTCTAGTTATTGTAATGGCTTCTCATCCAGCCGTTCAGACAATTATATTCTAATTATATGTGACTTGATATCAAATTCAAAAGCGCCTTGGTGCATTTTTATTGGCGGTAAAAAAATAATGAGAAGTGCTGCATGACGGTGCAGAGCAGTTAGTCAGTCAGGCGAGGCAGCTAAAGGAATCTCAAGTTTCATTGACATTCAGATTGATTAGGCCTGGCTGTTTTAATTAGTTGAAACAGACTGGATCCCAGTGTCATAATTAGCATAAGTATTGCTGAAAATTCTTCTTTTTTTTTTTTACTTATATGAAGGGGTAAGTGAAAAGGGCTGTATCCCTGGAGTCTCCATTACTGTCTTTGTGACTCATATCATTTTAGAAAGTCACTTGTCACTCACCTTTTGAATGGAGATCAGAAGAATTTCAGGCCATTGTTCTGAAGCTAGCCCTTTTGTAAAAGTTAATGATCTTCATTGTCACCTGTGCTGTTACCACACTCGCATGGCAATTTTAGTTGTTTCATAACGTATGCGTATTTCATGTTAAAACAGAATTACTTGATTCCTTCTTTTCGTCACATTTTTGTGACGTCTCTCTTTCTCTCTCAGGTGTCGTTTGTGTCCCGTATCCCTGTAGCATTCCCTACAGGTGACGCAATCTCCCTGAGCCACAGTGTTGTTATGTATGCCTGCAACAAGAATGTGGATCTGGCCATCCAACATGGTAGACAGCGACCGCCTGGGAGCACATTGCCTCAAACCAAATCTGCTTTAATAAGCTACGGAGGTCAAGGAAAAGCAGCGCCCAGCAGTAGTCTTCGACTGAGCATCTTCACCCCCAATGTCCTCATGATCTCCAAACATGCCGACGGCTCTCTGAACCAGTGGGCAGTGAGCTTCGCGGAGGACTCTGCTTTCTCCACCGTGCTCAGTGTCTCTCACAAGTCACGGTACTGTGGCCACCGCTTCCACCTCAATGACCTGGCCTGTCACTCATTACTCCCTCTTCTCCTCACCACCTCACACCACAATGCTTTGAGGACGCCGGAGGCAGACAGCATCCTTGCTCCTCTGGAGACCTGCTCCTCTGGTTTCTCTCATTTCACATCTCTGCCCCGTGGGTCACGGCCCAGCCGGGTGTCCCTCGGTGTGGTTTCCCAGGACCCCAACGCCATCTACAGTGAGCTGATTTTATGGAGAGTGGACCCTGTCGGCCCGCTTTCTTTGTCAGGCGGGGTCTCGGAGCTGGCTAGAATCAATTCTCTCCATGCATCAGCATTCGCTAACGTGGCCTGGCTGCCCACACTCATTCCCAGCAGCTGTTTAGGTGAGAAAATATTGACTGCTTTATTTTCTGTTGCTTTAACATTCACCAGTTGTAGTTGGCACAGCTTCATTTCATAATTCAGTCCCGAAAAAACAAACTGTTTTACGGGTTGAGTAAAAGAATAATTCCTAGCTATGACCAAATGAGACGAGCTACGAAATCCCATATATATCATTTGAAGGACAGTTTTTGAGTCAACTCTACTCTCATTTGTATATCAATAAACAATACCTGTGAAATCAGAATATTTAAACACAGTCCGTTAAGGCTCCTATTTCCAAAACTGCATCCTACTAATTCAGTGTGTGCATCATCTTTTTAATATTTTCTGACTTTATTGTAGGAATGTTTGTTAAATGTAGTCTGTCTCAATATTCTGTATACTTGTTTTCTTCTTTTGTTTATATAGAAAACCATCCATAATGGCAGATAATAATAATCAATTTCTTCCTCCCCACAGGTGTGTACTGTAACTCCCCAAGCGCCTGCTTTGTGGCAAGTGACGGCCAGTCACTCAGGCTCTATCAGGCTGTTATTGAAGCCAAGAAACTCCTGAGTGAGCTCTCCAACCCTGAGATATCAGTAAGCAGGCTTCTCCAACAAGTATAGTCAGCTTTGCTGTTATCGTTAGTGTGAGCCTTTGGTGACACAGTAAAAAAAAACAACCTAGAAGCACAATTAAATGATATGAAAAATAGACTTAATGGCAATCTCTCTAACCAAATACTGCAACATTGAATCAAGCGAGAAGTGATGGTTGATATTTTGTTTTTTTTTATCCACAGCTCATTGTTTCTTTAAAAGAATATAATACCACTTGTCAATCACAGGCTTGATAACACAGTTACATTTCGGCACGCTAACTTCATGTTTAAACTATGTAATGCTAATGTGTACATGTGTCCAGATAATGAACTTTGGAAATGCTTGCTTCACTTCAGAAATATGTTGGGGAAGTGTTCAACATCATCAGTCAGCAGTCCACAGCAAAACCAGGGTGCATCATAGAGCTGGATGCTATTACTGACTTTGTAAGTATACATCCAAGAGAACTGCACTATATTCACACTACAGTCATGTAACAGCAAAGAGACCCTGGAAACTTCTCCTCTTAAATGAAGCATATATTACTGTAATATATTTTAAAAGCCTTATTTGAATTCTCTACCATTCAGAGCATAAAACATTCTGCTATAGATTCGAGTGTCTGTGAAAGGTCAACCATGAAAAAACAAAGGTGGTTGCAGAGCAAACCTTCTCTCGTGCCTTCAGTGTGTGTGTGTGTGTGTGTGTGTGTGTGTGTGTGTGTGTGTGTATTGTTTACACATTTACATGGCTTGTGTCTACGCCCCACAGTAAATGAAACATGTTGTTCAGTGTCTGCCCTTGATTCAGTTTGATAACAGCTGGTGTTGCTCTCTGCAGCAGGGGAAGGAGACACAGCTCCTGCATGTTTTTGAGGAGGATCTGATCCTCGGCAGTGACAGAACTGAGAGCACACAGGAAACCTCTGATTCTCCTCACAATGGTATTGACATCTTTTTTTCTTCCTGTAACTCTACACTTTATCATATGGTGATATTCATGAGATTAAATAGCAACCATATTGCTCGATGTATATAGTTTATTGATCCTGTGAGGGGAAGTTGTTGTGTTGCAGCAGTATAATCAATGATAGCTGAAGAATAACAATGAAAATTAAAAGCAAAATTGCAGCTCTGAAACAAACCACTGAATACTTAATGAAGATATGTGACGAAATATACATACATTTTTTTTTTATTATTATTAATAAATAAAGAGAAAAGAGAGCAGTAAGATCATGTATGCAAAAAAGGCAGCAAGTGATATACAATATATGTGTTTGGACCTCCCACAAGTGGCACAGTGTATTAATATTCTCTTTATCTGTGTGTTTCCCTGCAGCCGCCGGTGAGCCAGCCTTCTCTGTGCGTTTTTTCCTGGTGGTAGTAGAATTAACGCCAACAGGTCGCTCCCTGCTCCACATGTGGCATCTCAATCTCGCTGCTCGACCTGTCACCATGGGTGGGTACTTTAAACAAAAGATCCTACACTCCTACATCCTAAAGTTCACAGGATGTAGGAGAGGTCTTCTAGCACCTCAGAGATCGCCATGAGCCCCACAAAATTGTCATTAGTTCGTCCATTGGCGGGCAGTAACGCTGCATTTGGGATGTCCATCATTCACTTCCATGTTATCACATGTATCACTGTCACCGAGACACTTATCACCATGAGATGCCCTACTTTTTTATGATCCTAGTCTGTTTTTTTTCCTGTGGCAAGTCTTCTGCTATTTATATTTCAGACTTATTAATAGTATCTGTAAAGATTGAAAAGGGCCCCCAGTATAACCATGCTTTCCTGGTTTACTGATGGAAGTACATCTACTAAACATTTTATTTGTGGACTTTTCAATTAATGACTCCAATGCAGTGTTTGTCACACTGTCATGTATAAAAATGATTAATATGCAATGGTAGTGACCTAAAAATTGTTCTCTCTCTCTCTGTTTGTGTCCCCACAGAGGAAACCACGACACAGAAGGATGCGACGACAGCTTCTCCCATGAACATCTCCCAGTTTATCTTCGACACACTCAGTTCTCCAATATCTCAGAAGAGTAAATCATGCACTTCCAATCTGCAGAGCGCCTGTCGCCTCAGCCTCACAACCCACAGGCTATACAGCCAAGAGATGGCTCTTCCTGCAGGGGTGGATGCCATCAGTGTTACTCCGTCAGCAGGTGAGGGACAATTGGGACACATATTAACATACAAGGGACACAAGACCACTTTCTCTGGTTGTGAGATTTACTGACACGTGTATAGAACGAGGTCCAAATTTGATGTCGTCGCTTGAACTGTTTTTTTCAGTTAGCAAAATATTGATTCAAAAAATCTTTTCAGAAGCGCTAAGACATCCTCCTATTGTCTAAGAAAAGATGACTTCTCTTATCATAGATATGAAACAGAAACTGAGTTACATTTGTATAGTATTATACATATTGAATTGTAGTGTGGAGGAGATTTTTGAAATTCTACATAAAGTGAATAAAGATTTCCAAGTGTACTTTTACAAAGTCAAATATCTAGAAACTGATATTAAAAGCGGACAAAAATCAACTCAAAGAAATTAAGCCATATAAACATATTTAAAAAATAATTTATTAATAAAAACTTGCCTAATAGTGTATTGTCACCTTTCTTAGGTCACTTGAGTGCATCTTGTTCTCTGCCAGCTGGCCGTGTGCCTTACCTCCTCGCTACTTCCTGCTCCGATGGAAAGGTGCGCTTCTGGAGGTGTAATGTTGCGACAACAGAAGCCTCAGGTGTGGACAGTTTGGTGTACCAGTGGGAGGAGTGGCGTCTCCTGGTGGAGGACAGACTTTCCAACTGCAGCGCAGTGAGTGTGCCCGGTTGTCCCATGGAGGTTAGCTGCTGTCACACTGGACGGATCGCAGTTGCCTACAGGCAGATGACAAACACACCTATGAACTCAACACCTCAGCTGAACTCTCATGAACTGCTGGTCTCTCCTCCTACCTCAACATACTCCCCCAACGTACTCCACAGCAACACCAACACCAACACCCACCCGACCCCAACCCTCACGGTACAACATTGCCCAAATCTCTCTCTCAGCCCGAACCCAGTCAACACTAGTGAACCGCTGGTCCACATTGGCATCTTCCAGTGTGAGTCCACTGGTGGTTCACAGTGGATTCTTGAACAGACCATAATCTTGGACAGCACAGATCCCACAGCTAACTCTGCCATTAGCACAACTGGAAGTACCAATATTTCAAGTAACCTAGACTTCTCCATACCTAATGAGAACTGCCTTGGTTCTACTAGTAAGAGTCTGGTTCACTTGGACTGGGTCTCCCAAGAGGATGGGACACATGTTCTGACTGTTGGTATTGGAACAAAGATTTATATGTACGGCCGTCTATCTGGGAAGCCTCCAGAACTGGGTCTGTCCTCCGACGCCAGCAGAGACCAAAGCCTGGCCCGCTTGGTTCTGCTTCGATCGGTCAATCTGGTATCCTCTGTTGAAGGCTCGTTGCCCATCCCGGTCTCCCTCTCCTGGGTACGAGATGGAATCTTGGTAGTAGGCATGGACTGTGAGATGCACGTCTACTCTCAGTGGCAGCCGCCAGCCCCGCCCAAACCTAATGTCACAATCGCCCAAGACGCAGACATCGGCAGCAGTGTTTCCTCCATAATCTCAGCTGTCAGACAGTGCCAGGAGGAGGTTTTCAGCCCGGGGGCTCCCACATCTTCCCTGGACCCTCCCAAAAGGGCTCTGACGAGATCAATGATGAGCCTGGCCCAGAAACTCAGCGGGAAGAGAACAGCTTATGACCTGCCTCTAGAGATGGAGGATTCTGGGCTTTTTGAAGCAGCTCACCAACTCTTTCCCACTCTACCCCAGTACCATCCTGTACAGTTACTGGAGCTTATGGACTTAGGCAAGGTACGTTTCATAAATTACTCAATTACTGTACACACTTATATATATTTTGTTGATTTATTTATGTAGCAGTCAATACATAAAAACAATATAAAACATAAATTCTGTGGTTGCTTAACAAATGAAGTAACACAAGTTGACTTTCTTTGTGTAATTTGTCTATCTTAAGGTTCACCGTGCCAAAGCTATCCTCTCCCACCTGGTGAAATGCATTGCTGGAGAAATTGTGGCACTTAAAGACAGCACCACCAATCCAGAGAAACATGTGCGGTTACGCACCATCAGCGCTGGAGGCAGCACGGCCAGGGACAGGAAAATGTTCAGCAAAGCAGAGAACTCCACCCCTGACTACACAGAGATAAGCTCCATCCCTCCCTTGCCTCTGTACGCCCTTCTGGCAGCTGATGAGGACACACCAAAACCGGGTAGCTATACAACACATGGTTTAAAGAACAACAATATTCAGTAATGAAGAAAACAATAGTAAACTTTCAGTAGTACTTATAGGCAAAGAACTGTAAATATAAGCACATGGAAAATGTGAACTTTGACAGCAAAAACATAGAAGGTTCTGAATCCAATGGAAATTCACTGAAGTCAATTAAAGTGAGTTTATTCCAGAAACAGTCATGCAAAAATGTGTTCCAGTTTGGAGAAATGCACTTTGCTCTATTGCTACAACGGCATCAAAGTACCTGTCATTTTGTTGCTGTTTTTGCCCTTTTGTGTTCTTTCATTAATCTACCATTTTAATATCTTAATGGGTTTTCACCTGCTGATCTAAGATTAATCCTTCGAGGCTAATAACAGCCCTGAACATACAACTAGGAATACTCCAGGTGTTTATTTAAGTAGTTACACAAACAAAAACAGAGACACAGTGTTTACAGAGAAAAGGGCACCATGCCTTAAGGTGCAAGACACTGAGAATAATATCCTACTCTTGCTACTCTGTGGTCCTCTGGTTTTTCCTCATGGTTTGTCTGGGGATACAAAGTGAGAATAATGAAAGCAGAAACATGTATACAGTAAAAAATAAAATCCTGCTCTTTGATATTTTAATTTAATCTGCTGTCTCCCCAGCAGAAGGGAATTTTTCTTCAGGCATCTTATGAAATACATGTCTCGTGTAATTTAGCTCTGCTCTGCGCCTCCTTACAGATAAAGTGGGCAGTGTGAGTGGAGATAGTGGGCATGGTTCCAGTCACACTGATGCTTATGATGAGCTCTTTCATACACCCAACGTAGTGGACCTGGATCCTCTGGACAATGATCAAGAGGAAATGGGAAATAAGGTCAGTTCATGTTGGCTTGGTCTTGGTGACAAGAGAATATATATAAAAATTGTATTGGACAGCAGAGTTTTGAGCTCGGTGTGTAGTTTAGACATGCATACGCACGCAAGTCAAGGTTCATTTTAAATGTACTGCTGCCTAAAAAGACAAAGTCAAAGCTGATGACAGTCCTAGCTGTTGCATAACAAATCTAGCTTCATGTTGGCTAAGTCTGTAGATATTGTCAAAAGCATAGGACACTTGCTTGTATAGTTAATAAACACATACATTATCATGCATGTCTTGCTGTTAGTGTTTATCCGTCCATGTCACAACACTGTTTTCTGCCTCTCTGTGCTGTCTTATAAATCGGAGATATCATACAGTGGATTTTACACACTGTCCTCTGTCTTGTTCCCTGTCTGTAGGTTATCGATTTGTCCCAGTACAGTCCTACAGACTTTGGTCCAGAACATGCTCAGGTTCTGTCCAGCCACCTCCTCCGCTCCAGTTTACCTGGATTAACTCGTATGGAGCAGATGTCTCTCATGGCGCTGGCCGACACCATCGCTACTACAAGCACAGACCTCAAGGACAGCCAGGGCAAGAGCAAAGGTACTGCAGGGAAATAAATACATAAACAAGGGCTCTTTTAATAGGATAGAAATGCATTACATAAGCTCTCAATTCTGCAATGTAATGTAATAACATTTGAAAAGTAGTAGGAGCTGACTGTCATTCATTTTCCAGGGGGAGAGACACTGGATGAATGTGGTCTGAAGTTCTTGCTGGCTGTCAGACTTCATACCTTCCTCTCTACCTCCCTGCCTCCAGCGCACCGAGCACAGCTGCTACGGCAAGGTACAGCGCCGTCATGGTGTGCAAATTGTTTTAGCCTTCAGGGCATTTCATAGCTGACACGCATGAGCAGGCGGCAGGTAGCACTCTCATAACTAATAAGTGAAATGCCATTCAAAATTAGTACGCTCAGGTTCTTCATCCTGCAATTGTTAATGTAAGTTTGTAGTTTACTGCAAAGAGCGCTGTCTCCCCGCACTCCTTCAGAAAGAGCTCCAGGACCAGAGCTGTATCAGGGCAGTAACTCGGAAGATAAAGAGAGCAGGCTACTGATGCTCTCTATTGTAAATTCTTGACTGTAAAAGCCTCAGTGAGAGAAGTGAACAGTCTATTCATCATCTTTAACTGCTGCAGTAAAGTTACCTTCGAGCAATGGGCTCCTCATCAACTAGCAGCAGTACAACAGTAGAGCTGTCACAGGAAACTCGCATTTTTGAATATCAGACCACTTGTACACCTGTATTTACTCAATCAAGTTGATGTCTTAGATTTCTTCCTTGAATGCATGTTCATTACTCTGTTGATACTATGAAATACAGAACATAAATATTCTTCTCTCTGCAGGCCTTTCAACATGTCATTACGCCTGGGCCTTCCACTCTGAAGCTGAGGAGGAGTTGCTGAACATGCTGCCCGCCCTGCAGAAGGGAGAACCCACCTGGCCTGAGCTGCGCTCCATGGGTGTGGGCTGGTGGCTGCGCAGCACCAACAAGCTGCGCAGGTGCATCGAGAAGGTGAGGCAGCTAATGGCATGAGTTCATCTGTCTCTATGTAGTTGTCTGAGCTCAAATCTGAAACATTGATCCAGTGCCAGTTTTGTTCAAGGAAACTGTTTCAGTATAAATGTTCAGATTGTTTAGTTGGTAGCAAATCAGTGTGAAGAGGAGATACAACTGGATCTTTGTTGGCGACCTAAATATTCAGCATGTATTCATGTTAGATATTGTAGTTTTACTTTAAAGGAGCTGTAAACAAAATCCGTATTGTGGCTAACTTTCTGTCTGTTTTTGCAGACAGGAAGTTAGACAGCCCTCCTTCTTCCCCATATTAGATAGCTCCAGGGTAAAAACACCAGCAAACCAAGCAGTATATTAAGCATCCGTATAGCTACTGCAGAGTAAAATATATACCTGTCGAGAAGCAGTACAGTTTGCTGACCATCGCTTTTCAAACCCTTCATAACTGATTGAAGGCCACACCGATATAAATGTGGGTCTTGGACAAATCCAGTCTTCTTTTTTATTTCCTGGCAGCTTTGTTCTCGTCTGTCTTTTCTTCATTTGTCTTAATTCACTTTGCCATATTTTGTTGTGCAAGTCATTCCGGGGTGTGCCGTGTCCCTGTGAACGAGCAGAGAGAAACCATCTTTCTCCCAGTTGAAATAATGTGGGAACGGGATAACAGGAAATTTGTTTTCTAGATTGTGCAGATTTGCGGGACTGGATGACACACGTTAGTGACCAATCACTCCATATCAGTGATGGCTGTTGGGATGTTGAGCTATTTAACACATAGTTTAACAAACAAAAAATATCACTTACTTTAATCATCAGATGCATTTTTTCAGAATAGTCCAGTGTCTGGTCATACATATGAACTGCTTTTCTACATATTAGAAACTACAGTTGAAAGTTGGCCACAATTTTAAGAAGTTTTTAGTTGTCTTTTTTTATGCAAAGATACCACGTGTGATTAATGTGAGGATGCTGGACTTTGGTTCCGACACTAAGCAACACACACAATCAATTTTCATCAGCATGGTTTCCTCTTTCTCCAAACAAAAGTCGTGCAGAACAATATTAAAGATGCACTTAAAAATTCTATACTTAAGGTTAGCCGTTAGTGTGTTCGCCCCGTTTACTTAATATCGACTGCTCAATTTATAAATTAAATGCTGGCATGTGAAAGCACAGGTCTGCTGAGGTTGCTCTAAAACACAGCTCTCTAACAGAGTATGAGCTGCTCCCTGAAATGACTCGTAAAGCTACAACTTGTTCGGTAGATAACTCTGAATAGGTTGAGGAGGTGGGAGCGTTAGCTGAGTGTATTTTCTTTTCTTCTATGTTGTCAGGTTGCCAAAGCTTCTTTTCAGAGAAACAGTGATCCTCTGGATGCAGCTATATTTTACCTGGCACTGAAAAAGAAGGCAGTGGTTTGGGGATTGTACAGGTAGGCTGAACTCGCATGATTTTGCATATGAAATATAAATGCACTCGCATGCATGTACATTCATCACAATGTTTGCCCCTTCTCTTAACCACGAGTTCTGTCAGATTACTGAAGAACAATGACACCAATACTGTTGTATTAAATCCATAATGCCATTCTCTCCAGGTCTCAGAACAATGCCAAAATGACAGACTTTTTCCGCAACAACTTCAGCGAGGACCGGTGGAGGAAAGCAGCACTGAAAAATGCGTTTTCTTTGCTGGGAAAGCAGCGGTTCCAGCATTCGGCTGCCTTTTTCCTTCTAGCCGGCTCCCTCAAGGATGCTGTGGAGGCAAGTGGAAAATAGACATGACACTTTGTTTCCAAGAAGCACTTGTTCCTTCAACTACACTGCCACTTTCCAGCCTGCTACGCCTAAGTTAAGAAACCTTACTCTCAGTACGAGTTAAATCGAGAGCTTCTCATTGTCATTTGCAAGCTATCTTTCACATTCAAATTTGACCTTTTTTCCAACCTTTCATAGTCAAGGGAGGTATTTAAGGATAAAAAGCAGAGAAACCAGGTTCTCAAAAACAGACTGCACTACTTGTATTTCTATTGTGTGTCTTCTTTATTATTAAAACACCTCAATACATTCCCACAGGGGTATCTCTGTCAAGAGCTTTTAGCACAATTCACTGAAGAATTATTGATGTGAGCAGTTGACTCTTGGGTGTTGCTGCCATTCCTATTTTTCCTGAGAATGTATTACTTTTATAAACCAGCACACTACATTCATATTAAACCTTAGTAAAAGGGGACACCATGCTTAATACCTAATATTTTCATTAGGTTTGTTTGTGAACGTGTAAACATACATTTGTTATGCATGGTGGTGCCATCCATCTGCTCTTTATATCACGAGGGCTGCTTCTGGTCATCTTGATTGTTCAACCTTTGACTCATGGAGGTTATTTCTGCTCACAAAGTCCCTGAAGCAATGAGTCGCATTATTCCATCTGCATGAGTAACTGCAGCTTCTCGAAGCATTTTATGGAAATGAGCATCACCCGGGCGAAAGGCTATCGTTGACTTTGCTCTGTGTCAATGGCTGGGAGGGAGTCTCATTGAAATGCATCACACCTTACCAGTTCAGAGCACCCACAACAACTTCAACTATCTGCACACGTTTTTGCCGTGAGCACAGACTGTTATTTTTTTGCGCTTTTTGCGCTTTCTTTTCCCTTTTAAAAGATAAAAGCCAAGAACGCTGCAACTTCAAGGATCACGTCCTACTGGATTGCTGTGCATCCACAATATAACATTATTTGTCTGCACATGTCTTCTTCTCTTATCCTTGTGCCGATAGCAGAAATCCTTTTTGAATGACAACCGACGTATTTCCTCCTGCAGGTGTGTTTAGAGAAAATGCAGGACCTCCAGCTGGCCCTGGTGATCTCCAGGTTGTACGAGTCTGAGTTTGAGACGGCGTCCACCTACAAAAAGATCCTCCACAGACATGTTTTGGGGCATGACAAACAGGTGCATAGAGTTTGCGTGTATGTGTATGTATGTTACAGACAACAAACGCTGCTCTTGCAGTTTAAAATGTATATTCAATCTACCCAGTGTTGTTTGATAATTCATGCTGTGCAGAAACCAGGATGAGCCATTGTAATTGTCTGTATATCTTTAGATTCCAGCCCACCAGGACCCTTTCCTGCGGAGCATGGCTCACTGGGTCCTGGAGGACTACAGCAAAGCCTTGGACACTCTACTCGAGCAGCCTGCTAACAGAACCAGCTCTGGATCTACTGGGAACAAATCTGACACTGGTAGGTCAGCTGATGATGGTGGTCTGCACTGCTCTGATGCCCTTTTTTTTTTCTTTTTTTTCTTTTTTTTTTTAAGCCCAGAAACCTTTATTTTTAACCTAAATTGATAACGTGTAGATCAGAGTGAGTTCACCATTTCACATTCATTAAAAAAAAAATGTGTACTAACAAGGAGACATCAGTTCTACTAAACTGTTAGAGGAACCAAGAAAATGGAAACCAAGAAATATTGATTTATAAATTTTTTTTTAAAAAGTATTATAAATGTATACACATATACAACATGTTCTGACTGCTGTAATGGTACAGTATGGTGATGATTTTTGATGTTGGTAATTCTTAGTAATACTCGGTATTGATAAATAGTTCTCTTTTTTTCAAAGTTTTTCCAATAATCTTTGGTATATTTAATTTGTTAATATTTTTCCAGAATGGGTTTTGTGGGTGTTGCCTCAGTTGAAAGAGACCAGGTTTACTGACTTTATGTTTTTTTTTATTATTATTATTATTATTTATTTATTTATTGCAGGTTTTACTGCACTTTTAAATATACCGGGAATTTTTTTTTTTTTTTTTAATCATTTTATTTATGAATATAAAATACCCTTTAGCCAGAATCTGCCAATGTTAAAAAAATATATATATAAAGGTTTGTTTGACTCTAAATTCTTTGTAGATATAGTCTGTGCTGTCAGAAAATTTAAAAGTGCCCTGTTCACTTTGGAAATTGCCTGTCAAATGCAGCTTTGCAGGTAGACTACAAGTGCTGCACATTGTAATTTGACACTATGAGGTCAGATCCTCTGCTTTCACAAACTCCCCCAGCTCTGCAAAACTACTTTTGGTCCCTGAAGTGAAGGGAAATTGCACAAGTAATTGCAGTCCACTGAACACAGACCACAGTTTAATTGCAGCAATCATACAAGGCTTGCCTTTAGTATAGATGAAGAACTGAATTTAAGATGAACCTCACTTTGATTTAAGAGTCAATCCATTCCCAGATTAACATCCCTGTGCTTCATGTGTTTCATAAATCATGGTCTTAAAGCACTCTTGGCATGTTTTCCAAGAAAATAGCACTGACTTATAGAAAATTTAAAATGGTTCTTCTTTTCGTTAAGACAGATGTGCTGTCCTGGCTCGGGTTTCATTATGAGCCATCACGTCCTTTGACATTTTTAAACCTCGATGAATAACAGTCAGTTGATGGTTCATCTTTTGGCCACAAGCCCCACTTAATACACTGTCCGTTGCTGAACTCGCAGCTCCATGCTCGATATGCGTTTAAGTGATAACAGAATGCAGTTGGTCATCCGCGCTCCAATAAATAGAAAGCCTGACGTTACCTCGAAGTTCAACAAAGGTCAGTTAAAGTTCTGTTTGCTTCCAGGAACTGTGAGAGGTAAAAATACAATATGTTTTTCTGTGCTTTCGTTTCTATGACAGGGTCCCCTTCTGTGTCTGCATGTAACCCAGAAGTTTTCAACTTTTACACCTACCTCCGCACCCACCCACTCCTCCTCCGCCGGCATTTTGGCTCTTCAGACAAGGCTAAAGTTGGCCTGACAGCTGAGGGTCGCAGGGCTGACTCCATCAGTCTGGACGAGAGAAGGCTGTTTTTCTCTGCTGCGTACGCACACCTGCACGCTGGCTGCCCCATGCTAGCACTCGAAGTCCTCTCCAAGATGCCCAAAGTCCGCAAGCATTCCAAACTCCCCAGCGATGATGATACGGGCATCGCGGCCGAGCTCAGTGTCGGGAGCAGGATTGGACAGGCGTCAGACCCGGACTGGTCTCAGATGACTCTGAACGGCTATGAGTCAGACGGTAACAGCCTGTCCAACAGCCATTCAGATTCCGTGTTGAGTTTTGAATGGAGCCAGCCGTCGCTGACACTTCCAGATGAGCCCCTGGAGCTGAAGTGGGACAGTGACAAAGAGGATGCAGACAACGATGAGGAGGAAACTAAAAATGGTAAGAGCGGTAGAACGGCAGACAGCGGCAGTTTTTTCCAGGACACGCAGGATGTCGTGTCGACGCTAATGGAGACGGTGACCGGTGAGGATAGCGACGATTTCATTGGACCAACTAACGACATCTTGGTGGCCCAGCTGAAGTTTACTGCCTGCTTGAAGATTATGACCAATGAGCTGCGGACGCTGTCAACCGGGTATGAACTGGATGGAGGGAAGCTACGCTACCAGCTCTACCAGTGGTTAGAAAGAGAGGTACTAATGCACACACATTATAACACTGTCACTGACGTAAAGGTCAAATTTCATCCTTGAATGTAAATTTACTTTTTATATTCTTTAGTATTCTGAATTTCGTATGACCGCACCCAATAAAACTTATATCTTGTATAACTTCCACACATTTCTCCTCTCCTCATGTTCATTGTTTGAACATTTTATCTCTGTGTGCACTGTCAGTGCATACAAGCCTCACACTGGTAATATGGCAGGGATTTTCTCTCATGAAATTGTGAATACACTTTGAAGATATGGTGAAATGCTTTGCCTCCCACTCATGGAGCACAACTTCCTTCATAATAAATAGATTTTAAGATAAAAGTCTGTCGTTTTTTTCCCTCCAGGTGGTGGCTCTCCAGCATTGCTGCAGCTATAAGCCTTGCCTGCCGGAGCTGTCTGTCCAGGGTGATGCCCCTGTTTCTGGACCGGTGGAGGAGGAACAGGTGGGTGTCGGTAGCTGGCTGCTTCGACATTTGTTAGATGTGCAGAAGCAGGAATCAGTCCAACACAGGCTATAATAAAAAATTAAGCCAACATCACCATGTCTGTATGTGAAATACTTTGAAAACAAGTTTGTTGCACCACTCTCCTTTACACCTCTGCTTGTGCATTTGTGTATTCACAAATGGAAATTACATTTAAAAGAGCCTCGAGTTCATTTAGTGTTGACAGAACAGATCAATATACATTGTTTTAAGACATAACCCTTTTTAGCATGCCACTGTGAGGCTTTTGTTTGCATAGTAACCAGCAGGATTACATTTCACATTTACAGGGCTGCTGATTGATTTGTCTATAAAACTAATAAAGTAAAAATGTTTTTCCAGCCCGGGAGCCCCCGTGCTGACAGCCAGAGGAGCAGGAGACATTGGCTGCAGAGTAACCAGCCCCTACTGAGGATGTTTCTAAGCTACTGCAGCTTGCACGGCTCCCACGGTGGAGGACTGGCTTCTGTACGCATGGAGCTCATACTGCTGCTTCAAGAGTCTCACCAGGTAATTAAAACATCCATAGATGCACACTTAAGTAGCAGCCACGGTACTCTGACTTTTTAGCTTTTTGCCACTGACAAACTGCACTAAATGATTGTCTTTAGGTTGGTGGTGATAGTGATAAAACAATTAGTTCATTATTTAGACACGTGGTTGAGAATTTGTTGATTCTAAGTTGTTGTTTTTTTGCTAGTCTCTCTTGACTTTGTGTCTGTAAATGTGTGAAGAATGAAACATGATTTTTTTTTTCATTATATGAGATTATAAAACAGTATTTGGTGATTAATTACTAGTCTAGGTCTTTATGAATTGAAATATCCCAAATAATTGCTGGTTACAGTTGCACAAATGGGTTCTGTCACTTGTGTAAGTCTTATTAAACAAATGTGAGTTTTTGTAGCGAGGGTTCTTGTATGGACAAGCATCGCTCTGGTCATTTTTATTTTTTATTTTTATCAGTCAATTGAGAAAATATAATCGTGAGAGTAATAGCGATTCGTGTCTAATTCCTGGTCTTTCAATGGAAATACCACTAAGTGTTGCTATATACCTGCAGCCATGACTTTT
>NW_027185436.1:7467500-7512500 GCF_022577435.1 Embiotoca jacksoni
ATTAAGCTGTCAAATTGATACCAGACATGTAGCGTGCAAAGACAAATGTGTTGGTAGAAAAAATACCTTAATGAGTTAATTGACTTAATTAGGAGGAAGGTGGATTTTCTTGGGAACATGAAAACTCAAGGTAAATGCATATTAGAAACTTCCCTACTTATTCTGTGTAAAAACCCTTTACAAAGTCGATGATCTAAGGAGATTTTGGTGTGTTGTGCTGCATACATATACATATTAATGAAATAAAACAAAACATTGTTTTGAGCTTTGCGAAGTTAGAAAAAAAGGCAAAATTGCAGTGTAGAAAGCAAGAGATGCGGGGAATGATATTCAGTAAAGGTCTGGCTGGCTGGGAGCTGAACTGGTGACTCACTGCTGAGGAATAGTTGAATTGTTGGGTTTCTCTCTATAATGTGGTAAGATTCTGTTGAAAGGACTTTACAGTGCCCTGATGTAACTTGTGGTTTGATTTGGCACTGTATGAATACAATTGAATTGAATGGAAATTAATAGTCCATGTGACCAGACATACCATAAAACACACTTACTTCTGTCATACAGATCATAGCAGGACATGGGGCTAGGTACTTAACATGAGTCTAACAGGAGTAAATTATGTATTTGCTGAGGACTGTTTTCAGCTGCAGATTAATACACATTTGATGCTTTAGTGAGTTTTTATATCAGCAGGTTGGTATATGTGGGATCGGTACAAAACAAAAATACGTTTCTCATGTTTGACACGTAATTAAAACAAACATGTAACTCTCCAACAGTGTAGCATCAGGAAATATGCCAATTCACCATATCAACTTTGTCTTTTGTTGCACTTCAATAAAATGTATTGTCAATTTTGTTCTTTTCATTGGTTGTTTCAAAAAAAGAAAAATATAGAATGTCAAAAGACTTTTCCTTCAATCAAATCTTTGAATGTATTTTAAAATAAAGTGACTTACAGTTTTCTGTTTCTTTAGAGGCTAATAGCTTTAATGTTGTCGTCCTCTGTTTGGTTTTTTTTGCGTGAATTTTCCAATGTTGGGTATTTATTTAGCAAGCTCAGTGCTCCGATCGGCTACTGAACTGACACTTTAAGCGCTTCTTTAAATTCTTTCCGTCTTCTCTTTGCTCCGACTCTCTTTCACTCGTCTCTCCAGGTATTGCGTCTCTGATTCGTCTGTTGAGCTCTGCAGGTGAGGAGAGCCAGCCGGGCTTAGCTGTGCTGCTCTGTGAGATCCTGACTGCTGTCTTCCTCAGTCTGTTTGTTCACGGCATGGCCACTCACTCCAGCAACGAGCTGTTTCGCATCGTGGCCCACCCCCTCAACAGCAAGCTCTGGGTGACCGTGTTCGGAGGAGGCGCCCGCGCCCCAGTCATGGAGAAACCCTGCAGCCCCACAAGAACACCCCCACCAGGTGATTGCGCTGGAATATCGAGTTTCATCTCTGCCACTGCAGTTTTCCTTTGGAGGTGACCCAGGAGCTAAATCAAATCAGTCCCACTAAATTAATTGAGTTCCCATCTGTAGGTCATAGTGAAATCCATCAACCTATTTGTGTGGGAGCTATTTGCCTCACACTCTGTCTGTGCCGCTCTCTCATGGCTGGCAGAGGAAATCTGATGTAATGCAACTGTAACTTTATATGACCAAATGTAAGCACTGTTTTTCTATTGATAGGAATATATTTAAATATTTTAGTGTGTGTCCTGTATATGAAGTGAATGTGCACGAGTAGTTTTTTAACAGCAGCTGAAAAAGCATTTTAACGCCGTCTCTCAACACTCTAGCCTCACCGAGCGGCTCAGACAGGAAGTCCAGACGATTCCGGCTCCTCTCGTCACGTAGCGGTTCCAAGGAAGAGTCTGGGATAGAGAGGGAAGGACCATCCAGTCCCAAGCCAGGCCCCATCGTGGAACAGGAAGCTACCTCCATCTTTAAGGAGCGATTTGTCCCTCCGGAGCTCAGCATTTGGGATTATTTTATCGCCAAGGTAATTCAGAATATCGGTAACAATAAAAATCCCAAACTCTTTTGAAACATTTTTTGTTCGTTTGACTTGAGTAGAGTGTCTTCATGTTGGGACAATGTTCAGGGTTCCTGTGTAATCGAATAATTATATTCGGATTATATTATAATCTTATTATAGTAATTTGGTAATCATCTAACTTCATTCATCTGATATTTTAATCAACATGTATTTAAGTTAAATATTAAGCAAAGCCTTTAAAAAAATATTTTTTTTATCTAAAAGAGTGAGTCTCTGTCCTCTTCACTTTTCTTCTGCTCGTGTGCCTTCTAGCCTTCGCTGCCACCTTCAGAAAGCAGAGTTGATTATGACTCTGAGGAGAGCCAGGGCAGCCAAGACGAGGATGATGAAGACGATGAGTATGAAGATGTGTTTGAACCCAACTCCCCGCAAAAAGAGCATTCAAACCACAATTCATACAGGTGATGATACAGAGTGCATACAGAGTGGATATTACTGCAAACAGTGACTCACCTTCACCTCAAGTCAAGCAGCCCAGATTAAACCTGAATGTGTTGACAGCTGTTTGTGTCTTTCCTCTGACTTGTATTCATTCATCCTGCTTTTTAAATGTTGCTCAACACACTTTGATGTCTCCAGTTTTTTCCTTTTCTTTTTTTAAACGCAACAATGCATTTAAAGTATTTGTGTTCAGAGCTGCAATCTGATTTGTATTTTTTTGTTGTCTCCTCCAAGTTGGTGTTTAATGCGTCTGGCCATGGTTCAGCTGGTGTTGGTCAACCTCAAGTCCTTTTACCCGATGGCAGGATATGATCTATTAGGTAAACTCTTAAAAAAGAAAAAAAAATACCACACACCCTCTGGTGTACTAACATCCATGATGTAGATAAGTGCTGCCCCATTTCTCGCCGCCTGTCTCCACTAATCTTATTGCCTCCTTGTTTGTGTGTGCCTGTTTCTTTGTAATGCAGATCTGCCTGTGGGCTCGCCTCTGTGTCACGCTGTGCTGAAAACGCTGCAGCGATGGGAGCAGGTGCTGCAGAAAAGGCTGGAGATCTTCGGGGGCCCGCCTTCAAAGTACATCTCCACTCAACTCCAGGATGAAACAGCCACGCCCGGCCCCGCCCTGCTCAGACACAAAGCTCTGTTTGAGCCATCCAACACCCCATTCAGGTACCATCACAGGCCGGACACAGTGACGCACGTTTAAAGTTTCTTTCTTTTAGATTGATTTTGACATTTGTGCACCTTTATTGTTATTTACAACGGTTTGAGTTTTTACATAGACAGAGTAGTTCATCACTTCAACCCTACGGATATCTCCTTCAGTTTTTAAACGTGATGAATTAATCTTCATACAAATTATTGTGATTCATTTAATTGATATTTTATGTTCCTTTTATGTCACTATTAACGTATAATGAAGCAAATCAAAATTAAATAATACACATGGACGAGAAGAAAAGCCATTTATTGATTGTCTAGCAACTAAATCCATTATGTTAATGTCAATAGATGCTCATGGAAATGTAGTCTGTCAAACATTAGAAGTTTGGCACCTCAAGATAAACAGTTGGTGGAGCTAACTCTCCACTCATGTCATTAAACGTAGCAGAAGAAAGGGGTGCAATCAGATGATGTCATTGAAGGAGAGCCAGTCAAATCTCAAATGGTGGAAAACAACCTGGAAATAGTGATGGAAATATGACATTTCTGTTAGTTTCATCCAGCTGTTTTTATACAGATGGATGGAAACACTTATAATAATTATGCATAATGATTGCAGTCAGATCAAATAACAGCGATCAGGCGATTATGTCGCCATTGTGAAAGGCCTTTATTACACATTCATACCAGTAAAATGTTTTAGAAAAGTTTTAGAGAGCTACAAAAAGTTTCTATAGACCACAGGTGTATCCCTGTACAGACCGACCCCTGTAGAGCTCCAAAAGGCTCGTACAGTACGTACTGTGGGGATTTACTGTTCTTGGAAAAACAATAACTCTGTCTTGCCTCAAGCTCCAGATATGTAAAGTTTTCAGATTATTACATCAACTCATGCTCATTTCACAGTGATTCAGTGAACTGATTTCATGAGGATTGTCATTGATATGTTGAAGGTGTTCTCTTCTTCTTTAGGACGAGCCACCACTCTGCGCTGCCAGTGAAACGTCTGTGGCAGTTTTTGGTCAAGCAGGAAGAAGTGCAGGAGACTTTCATTAGAAACATCTTCACCAAGAAGCCGGGCACTAATCAGGTACATCACGTTTACAACACACCGGCTCTGCTGCATGCAGCGTCTCCATATTCCACTGCTAGTACAATGCATTCATTGTTCTGAATAACACATTAATTATTTTGTTAAGATCTGTACTCAGCTCCAGGCAAACTGCATCATTTTCGCTCTTATATCCCTGTTGGTGCATTTGTGCTCGTATTTGTTCTGCATGCCAACCACATGTATTATTACTCCCTCCAGTTGCATGTTGATGCCTTAATTTTAATGCAAATAATTACACTCTGTTTGATTAACAGCACATTAATTCAGTCTCTGTGTGTTTGCATGGTTTACCACTGTTTGTTGTTGTTGTTGTTCTATTGGTATGTTGTGTGTGTTTTGTGCGTGCGCGTCTACCCTGTGCTGCTTCGCCCAATCATTAAAGTCGGTCGAGGACCAGACTGACCATATGAAATGTTCAGGGATGGAGGAGACAGGAAACAATCAGGTACTGGTACTTCTGATGAATTACTGCTGATGGTATTGGAGTGCAGTGAGCTGGGTGTCTAACCTCAGTATCTTTCACGACACTGAGCGACCTGAAAACTATCAAAAACTAAAAGCTGGCATGGAATCCTTGATCATAAAGAAAGTTTTGCAAATATAAAAGACAAAAGTTTTGAAAGCAAATTCCGTGCATTGCAATCACAAATTAAGTTTGTAAGTAAAAATATATGAAGTGAGAATAAAATCACTTGGATTGCAAACAAATTATCCCTCAGTTTTGTTTAGTTAAGTCGCAGACTTCAGAATATTGCTCATGAAATCAGCCTCTTTATTGTGTCACAAAAAGTTTGGATTGTGAATCAAACCTCTTTGGTTGAGTACATCTTTACTAAGAAACTTGACTCTTTTTTTTTTTTGGACAGAAACCTGCTCTCAAAACTTCTTTTATGCTTTCATAACAAAGACACAAAACTACTTTCATCGATTACATCATAGTTTTTTAACATCATTTACTTATTCATTGGTTATTAAACAACAATTTATTCGGATAAATTGTGAGGCAATCGCAGGCATCGCAGTGATGGATACTGAGAGATAATTATCCTCACTATTAAAAGTCTTGTCAGTGAAACATTGCCATGTGCTTGTTAACAAACCTTCAATGCGAGATGGAAGTTAAAAAATATAACTTTCATCTCACATCTATAGGGTTGATTTTGACAACCGGACTGGCTGAAAAAAAAAAAAAAATGCATCCTTGAATTTGGTCACAGTTAACAAAAGAAAAGTCACTGCAGTTTCAAAGCTGTTTGATTGGTCACAGTTTACTGTCTGTGAGTGTCACTCTAATGATGACGACGATATAAGATAACTCTGAATGAAGAAGTTAAAGCTTTGCAGCCAGCAGTACAAAATCTATTATAGCATGTTTAATAAAATGTGTGTTAAATGGCAGAACTTGTGATTTGACAAGACCAAGTGAACAGCATTGCACAGATGTGACCCCTGCTAAAACATACTTCACATCACCGTACTATAGTGTGCGTGTTATAAACTGCCTCATGGGAACATGCACATCTCGTGCCTCGTCTTTGCCTGCTACAGTAGAGCAGTAAATGCGTCCTGCCACATTTAATCTTAAATGTTCAACTGTGATCTTGACAGAATTACAGTACGTGTATTTGTTTTGTTTTTTTTAGGGCCATGAACTCTGAATACTCCTGTCAGAGTTTGATTTTAATCTTACATTGAGCTGTCTAAATGTTCATGTGGATGCAGGCCATAAATCTTAAATTGCACTGTACACTGATGCTCCATAGATGTTTTTCTAATCTTCTGCCTCTCACTGTGCAAGCTGCCACGTTATAGCTCCTCCATTTGGCTCAGTGTTAATTAACCCAGTGTCTCGGAGGACAAGCTATGAAGCTGGATAGCTTCTGATTGATGGGCCCAGCACTGTCGCAGTGAATCTGCATCCTACAGGGATTACGTGCTCGTCGAAAATGGCAAACCACCATATTTAGATTTCTGTAAGTTTTCCTTTGTTCCGTCTGACAGAAAGAAAAAAAAAAAAAAAAAAAAAGGTCTTTTCCTCTTGAATGAAAGCAGTGAAGACTTTCAATTCAATCTCGTGCTTAAAGGATGCCCGTCTCATTTTTGAGCATCAAAATGTAACACCCACAATATGCAGAGCTACCGTATAGCCTGCTGCACTGCACAAGTCCCACAGGACCTCCGTGGTGCGGTGTGTACTCGTGCTTAGTGCTCAAGGGTTTTGCGCTCATGCTATCTAATGGCGGTAACCCAGTTATGTTGGCTGCTGTGGTTTACTGTGGCGTGATGCACCTCGCACGTCCTCTCTTAATCTCTTAATGCACGACAAACAAACACATGAAGTACACAGGTGGTGAAGAAAACGATGAGTCTGCTTCGCTGGACTCACGAATATCCTCTGCTGCAAATAATTCATTTATCAACCACTCTCGTGGATCTCGTCAGGTCACTGGTTCTGCAGCATGAAAGGAAATGTAACTGGAATTATGGGTGTTATTTGTCTGCGGGAAATGTTTGCTAATGTTTTCAGTTGTAGTGATTGAATCTCCATGGTGCTGATTTGTGTGTTTATGTGTTTTCCTCTGTGCAGGCTGAGTCAGATCTGGGCTTCCCCGGGGGAAAAGCGCGCATCATCCACAAGGAATCTGACATCATTACAGCATTTGCAATCAACAAGGTAAAAACCCTTTTTACACAGATGTCACAGCACAGCACAAAATACAATAAGAAACAAATACTGTATGTCCAACTAATAACTTTAGTGGTTGTCAATCTTTCCGATCTTCAGGTCTTGTAAACATTCACTATAATGAAAATCATTTCATTTGTTTAGTCACATTTTATCAAATCTAATCTATGGGAGGCAGAGCAGTGCTTTGTTTTAAAGGTTTAAAGGTTTGTTGTTGTTGTTTTATGGTGTTAGTGAGGGAAAAAACTGACATACAAACATGTTTCCTCAGTGCAAAAATATTACAACCATACTTCAATGTGTTGGATAACCGCTAACAAAAAAGCGGAGCAGCTTCAGTAAACTGTTTAGTTTATTGAATCTGAATATGATTTTATTGGTCTCGTAACCTCCTTGCTAAGAATCTCACCCTCCTATATTTTTTTTGAGAATATTTCAAAGCTGCTCTAATCAATATTTTTGTATGAGCAATGGGTGAAACATCTGGGTTAGTTACGAAAGAGATTATTATAAAGACATTTCTGACAGGAGTTGGTGGAAACCAGAAACGGAGCTGAAAGCAGATTGAATTAGGGGCCAGAAACACAAAATATATCTCCATGTTGCTCTTTGCCCGCTTCTTTGCATTTCAACCTTACAAGGTAATGAATGACATGTCGTTCCTTTGTGTCCTCAAATGGCAAAATATCAATTAGTACTATTTAGTAGTTTTAGCCCAGCCTGGTTCCACCTGAATTTTGCTCCCAGCTCCTGTTTTCTTAGCTGTGATTATAGTCTAGAAACCGTGTTTACATTAACGTTCCTTACGCCAGTCTGAACGGCAGTCCAATCAGCGACCAGTTTTTGTGGTTAAATGCAAAAATGTTGAAGTCTAAGGTTTTTTTTGGTTGTTGTTGTTGTTGTTGTTTTTTTAAAGGTAGTCGCAGTGATGGTAGAGTTTTGGAGCGTTTTGGCGTACACCGATTGGTTAAAGGCTGTTCCAGTAGTTTCAAAATCAGGGTTTAACACGCGTAAGGATTCAACCACTGCAAGCGATTCCCTATGGAGCGTAACCAGACCCGTATATTTACATAGGGAAGTTGGGTCTGGGAACACCAGGCAGGTTTTTGTGCCATTAGCAAAATAAATTGTTTTTATTCTGAATGTGGAGTTTTAAACTGTGGTGGATTCAAACTCAATTTCAAGTCAAATCTTCCCCTTTTGACCATTGCGTCTACAAATTCGAGGTTCTTGTGGCTCATGGCACAATTCTTACACCATATCCTGGCCTCTTTGATGTTGCCGAGCCTGTGTTTTCTGTTTGATATAGGAAGAGGTTCACACTTTCACAGTCTTGAATGTGGCTATTCATATAAAGCGACGCAGTGGTGCTGCCTTATTCTCAACCACGATCAAAGGAAAGTGCACCTCAGGTCGCCATAAAAGGCAGAAATTTGGAGGGTTTTGTGACCAAAGGCAAAAAAAAAAATTGGATAAAATCTGTGTTTCTTTCACGTTGACCCTCTCAACTTTTCACTTTTTGCATGTACATCAAGACTCCAATATATTCCTTACCCTTATCCACCCCGTCCCTCACCTCTCCCCTTCCTCACTTCCTGCCTCTGTCTTTCTCCCAGGCTAATCGTAATTGTTTAGTCATGGCCTCCACCCATGATATTCAGGAGTTGGATGTGTCATCCATCTTGGCCACACAGATCTTGACATGGATCGATGATGACGAGTCTGAAGCCAAAGGGTAAGAGAGCAGTGCGTGTGCGTGTGCTTGTTGTGACCAGCAGCTGTGAGTTCATCCAGAGTAACATCAGCTCACCTTTTCACCCTCACAGCTACGAAGCTAAATTGACTGTAGGCGTGAGACCACGTGATTGGTTTAGTAATGGTTGTGTAGGTGGAGCACATGCATCTGCACTGCTTGTCTTTTTATAGCATAAACTACTGTACACACAGTACATCTGTGTGGATGCCTCTCTGAGATATAACACAACAGAGCCACTTTGTCTCTTGTCTGCTCGGCTCACTAAATCCATGCAGTGCTAACAAAAAAAGTTGTTGTCTCTTGAAATAAAAAAATTTTTAAAAAAAAAACGTTTTCTCTTCTAAGGATGATCATTTTAACTTTACGTAACAGAATAAAAGTAAACTAAACGGCTCTGGATCTGTCTCGGACATAAATTATCTTATGATGTCCTGAGCTGTCCACAAGTCGCAGGCATTAAAAGTAAAGAAATGAATCATTTTATCAGTTTAAGAAAATTGCAGTAAACCGAAAAGCCTTTTGATGTGAGCACTTTGTACCTTTTGAACCAGCTCCAGTTCATGTACTTGCACACAGTTTAAGGTACTTGGCAGATAAGCTGATCAAATATTTTGTTGAAATTGCCACAGTTCTTCTGCGGATTTCAGCCGTCTCTTCATGTAATCCCACACTGACACCGTGACGCTGAGATCAGGACTGCGGAGGCCTCATCCCAGAGATGCGTCGACGTGACATTCGCTGTCTGTTTAGCGTCGTCTTGCTGGAGACTGAATTTGGCACCGGTCACTCGTCTCCTCGAAGGACAGTCATCTGAAGTGCCTCAACATTTTTGCACAGTTCGGTGCGTCTAACTCTTTCTCTGTCCGTAGTGTCGGCGGTGATGACTTCCTGGTGGTCCATACCCGAGATGACTTCGCCGCCCTCCACGGCACCACGCCGTACACCAACAGTAGCCTCGGCACACCCATCAACGTGCCGTGGCTCGGAGGCGTGCAGACGGGCAGGGGGGCAGCGGTGGTGAGTTTTAAACGTGTTTGCTGGAGAGACATTGCAGATGGTTTGACCTCATTTGGTCTTTTACAAGAAGCCTTTCTTCAATATCTGATGATATTTGAGCCACGTGTGTGCCTCACCCCTCTTCTTCTGCTTTATTCTATTATTTTCCCGCCCTGTCGGTTGTTTTGCATTTTTTTTTCAGACACCAACTGCAAATTGCTTTACTTTTCACAGCTGCTAACAATTATTCATATCGTTTGATACTCGTTATATATAACATCATATACTGAGCCAATAAGGAAAGAGCTAATGAGGGAAATGTAGGCTCATGTTTTTAATTCATTAATGAACAGAAAATACCCCTGGAACCATTTAGTTGATTGTCTTTTTTTTTTGGCCAAAAACACCAAACATCCCTCACTCCAACTTTCCCAGCCGTGACAACGTGCTGCTTTCCGTTCCTTATGTGATCGAACAGGAGACGAAGGTGGAATACAAGAAATCATGACGCATGTCATATAAACCAAACAAGAAATGGATGTTAAAAATGTAAAACCATTGTTGTCCTCGTCTCCTGGAAGCAGCTGATTCATATCGTGTCAGTACTCTGAAAACAGTTAAAACGACTTGAAACTTGCTTCAAAAAGTTATTGCTTTTTTTTTTTTTTTTTATTATTATTATACTGCTAGATTTCTCCACAGTACATCATTATGACATTGTTGTGAAATATATGCATGATTTTAAAACTTTATCAACAAAACAAGAAATTCTGACAGTCGAATTTTCAAATTCAGCCTGAAAAAAGTTGTCGGATCAACGAGATGAAAGAGGGACGTGTTGAAAAGAATAATGAGTTCAGTCGGCATGTTTGTTACCAGCAGATCATTAAATAGCCGTCCAAACCTGAAGCTGGATAAATATTCAGCGGGATACCTGAACGGTAGCTCGCTGCATGTTCTTGTTTTGATATTGGGGAAAATGAAACGGGTGTCGTATCGAGCGTGTGCGGTTCGTGGCGTGCGAGATCCCGCAGGCCTCCGTCCTCGGTACGGTGCTCCGCTGCTCCTCTGGAGTTAATTGATGTTGTCTGTTGCTCTGGATCTGCCCTTCTTTGTACTGAAAGCGAAATCCTCAAAGCAGCTGAAATGACTCGAATTAATAATTCATCTTCGCCTGCACCCGCTTCGCCGAAAGCATCGTGGCTGCTAACATCGGCTCCCCCTCATTGACTTGCAAAGGAGCCGAGACGTTGTCAACGGCTGCCGCTCGTGAGACGAGGCCCCCCCCCCCCCCCCCCCGAAATCTGTAATATCTTCTGCTTTTATGGAAAAGTGTGTAAAAAGCGGTGTTACCGAGCAGGGAACGTCTGCGTTGGCAGCAGCGACCGGAGAGTGATTTGGTTCTGGTGGCAGCGGTGTCTTTGAACGGAGGAGATGTGAGTCACGTTTGTTGATATGAACCAGCGGGCTCGTTGCTCTTGATATGCAGGCCGGACAGTAAGAGCCAGTCTGCGTGGCCATTATTTTACCAGCCAGTCAGGCAGTTAACTTAATTGGAGTAGAATACATTTAGAGACAATGATGAATAAAAATCAGCAGACTTTGCTGTTAATGACTTCTTCTCTGGGCCGACAGTCAGAACACACACACACACACACACACACACACACACACACACACACACACACACACACACACACACACACACTTGTTGATAAGATTCTCCTCGAATCGGATGAGTTGAAAATGTTTCGCTGGAGTGATGTGGTGAGAAAGAGCTTTCAAAAATAAAAAGCCTTGCGGCCAGAATATTAATCGGACCTCTATCGTGTCAAAACTAGTTTCCCTGCTGATTTTTGTTTCCCCCTTAACTAAAGCTGATCAGTCAATCCTAACGCGCCCTGACCCCCAAACCACGGAGAGCGGCGGTGTTCAAATGGGAGCGAAGCACTTTGACGCCAGCACTCGCTCGCTGTGTTTTCAAATTACCATGGCAACTGCTCGACTAAAACTGGGAATATCCACGAAAACCCTTCGCAACGCAGCCTGCGAGAAAATGTGAACGATGTCAATAAGTCGAAAAAAAAAAAACGTCATGTCCACAGTCTGATTATAAAATAGAAAGAAAAATCCTCTAATTAATGAGGAAATGACGAGGAAGTTTGTCAGTGGTTCGGAAAGTCATCGTCCAACTTTATTTCTCATGAACGTTGCGGTTCTTTCTGTAAAAGTCCCGTCGCGCCTGGTTGAAGTTATACTGTAAAGGGCTTTAAAACTTGTGACGTGTGTGTGTGTGTGTGCCATGACATGACTCTGTAAGTTTCCCTGTTTTAAAGAAGTATTGTTTACCATAACGAAGTTGTGCTCTCCTCCTCTTCACTGTTCTTCCTCCAGATGATCAAGAGAAATATCAACAACGTGAGAAGGATGACCTCCCATCCCACGCTGCCGTACTGTAAGCACCGCTCTCATGTCTTATCGCTAGATTAGAGGAGTAACTGCCTCTTAAAAGCCTCCATCCAGACATAATATTTCTTGTGTTCAAAACAACCCTCGGGGGACGATTACGTCACCCGAAAAAGTTTCTTGTATGTAGAGATTTAGCAACGAGCAGTTTTTTGTTGTTGTTGTTGTTGTTGTTGTTGTTGTTGTTGTTGTTGTTCTTTCGGTCCCAGTGCTGCTGTTGGTTTAGAAAAGGCTCCAGCCAGCCGTGTCTTTTCCAGTCAAACTGCGGAGGTGTTTGGGTGAAATAATTCCCAGCAGGTCGTAACGCCGGTTGTTGAAGCGTGTCGAGATAAACCCTTTCCTCTAATCAATTATGAAACAGATGATTTTTTATTTATTTTTTTTGGGGGGGTGGGGGGGGGGGGGGGGGACACAGAGTTGACAAAACCTCATGTTGGGACCCGGAACGAAATGAGCCGAGCCGTTGACACGTTTTTTTTGGTTTTTTTTTTTTCTGCCGTTCTTCAGACCTGACGGGAGCTCAGGACGGCAGCGTGAGGATGTTCGAGTGGGGCCACTCGCAGCAGATCATCTGCTTCAGAAGTCCCGGCAACTCCAGAGTCACCAGGATCCGATTCAACCACCAAGGAAACAAGGTCACGAAGTCGCGCGGCCTCCGTCCGCGCGCGCGCGCGCTCGGGAGGGCGGGCGGGAGGGCGGGCGCGGCGGCTGTTCTCGGCGACGTGGAGAGGTCGCCGCGTTCGGAAGCGTTTTCGCGCTTCCTCGCGCGACCTTGCCGGGCGAGACCGGCTTCAGAACGAATTGTTCTTCGGCTGAGCGACTCAACCGTTCTGAACTCGGGCGCTCGCCCCGAGCTAATCATTTATCTCAGATGGTGCCTCTCCTGTGCCGGGTCCCATCTTATCTGCTTGTTCTGGCCAAACGAGTGAAATATGCCTTAAAAAAAAAACACACGCACTGGAGGGAGAAGACGTGCAGAGCACTCCATTCTAGTTGTGCAAGTGCTGCTCTGACCGACGAGGACCGTTAAGTTAATTAAAGAGTGGTCCAAATCACCTGAAGGGAGGGATGGTTCTGGAGGGGTTAGCCCCGTGTGCGTCCCGTCGCAATCGTTACAAAAATCGCCTCCATAATTGCGATTATTTGAGGCCGGCCGCAATCATTTTTTTTTTTGCATAATCGTGCCCGTTCGTCCGCAGAAAAACAGCCAGGACGAAAAACCGGACGTCGTCACGTTTTACCGTCATTATTTCGACGTCGGTTTTTCTACCTTTTGGACCTTTTCGCCGGTCTTCTCGCCTTTACGTCGTAACGGCACGCGAGCAGAGACGCAGCGCCGCCGACTTGTTTTTCCGCGAGGCGCTGGAGTAGTAATATTCGTCGACTCAAATTTGGACGATGGTGACGGAGATCTGTTGTGTTTTCTGCAGTTCGGGGTTGTGGACGCCGATGGAGGTTTGAGCCTCTGGCAGACCAACACAAGCGGGAACACCCCCAAACCGTACCTGGTAAGGAGCCCGCGGCCGATTCCGTCCCCCGTTCCCCCCCCCCCCCCCCCCCCCCCACCCCCGCGCCTCGTCCTTCTCTCCCGGTTGTCCTCCTTTTCCGTTTCGTCTTCCGCTCCGATAACCACTCGCGTCACCGACCGGTCTCCTCCGCTTCCTCTCCGACAGACTCTGCACTGCCACAACAAGACGGCGAACGACTTCGTCTTCGTCGGCTCTTCCTCCCTCATCGCCACGGCGGGGCTTTCCACAGACAACAGGTACGACAGAATTTCATCTCCGGTCTGCTTCGATTCAGTTCTGTGCCACGTCTTAATTAAATGCCCAGATCTTCTTTTTTTTTTTTTTTCCATTCGGCTCGACCAGCCGGGATTTAAAAAAAAACACACAAAAAAACCCACCCACGTCCTGTGACTGAAGCGGCGGATCGGATAGTGATGTTGTCATTTTGTTTTGACTCCGCAGGAACGTGTGCCTGTGGGACACCCTGGTGACGCCCGCCAACAGCCTCGTGCACGGTAAGAAGCGGCCCGTTAAAACGGTGATTCAGTAACGGCGTCTGGGAGGAACCGGCTCGATTTTTTTTTTGTTTCGAGCCGAAAGGATCGGCGATTGATCAACTCGCCGACGCGTAGGAAGCCGTCATCAACCCGGACGGACGCTTCGCTCTCCTAAAACTTTTCTAAACGCGTCGAGTTTACACTTCTTCAGATTAAAAACTGAACGTTGTCCTTTTTTTTTTTTTTTTTTCGCTTCCGACGTACCGACTTCTCGTCCGTGACTCGCCTCCTCTCGCTTTCCGCTGCAGCTTTCTGCTGCCACGAGTCCGGTGCGACCGTGCTCTCCACGGCGCCCAGGCAGCAGCTGCTCATCACGGGCGGGAGGAAGGGCTGGATCAGCGTCCTGGAGCTCCCCCACAGACACCAGCGGCAGAGCTTCCAGGCCCACGACTCCCCGCTCAAAGCGCTGGCCGTCGACCCGACCGAGGACTGCTTCATCAGCGGATCGGCCGAGGGCAACATCAAGGTATTTTAGACCCGACCGCGCTTTCATCGGCTAATTGCATTATTTTTTTTTTTTTTGATGGATAAATATGACATTTGGAGAGGGCGGGCGGGGGGGGGGGGAGGGGGGGGTAAGGGAGTTCATCATTTTTGGAATATAGGAATATTTCTCTGCGTTTGTTGACGGCTCGGTTGCAAGCACAAAAAAAAAAACCGCAGTTCGCTCTGTGAGGAAAATCTCCCGGAAAGTAAAAGAATTTGAGGTTGAAGAAGCTTTCTTTTGAGTTTCTTTTCGACAGTCATTCGTTTTCTCGGAGTAAAACGTTGGAAAGTTTTGGTTTGCGAAAAAGGTTTTGAGAATGACTTATTTAAATAAACGGGGCGCCCGGGCGCGAAGGTCCCCGGCCGTCCTCCACGTCAACAGTCGGGCGACTCTTTGCGTTTTACCAGCGGAGACACCGAGCCTCGCCAGAGCCGATCGAAACCGACGTCGCTTCCCGTCGATCAGAGCCGATCGCGGCCTTTCGGCGAATGCTCAAAAGCCTCGGATGTCGGCCTCACGGCGGTTCCGCATCGGATCTCCGGCGGACCGAAGAGGTGAAACAAGCAACCGACAGACCAACGTGCCGCTCGGACGGCTGAAAATAGCAAAAAAAAATAAATAAATAGCAGAGCGTTGTAGCAGTCAGCAAAGGTTACTCCGGCAGGAGTTAGTGGCTCGTTTGTGTCGTAGATTCAGAGCACCGGGGAGGACTTATGTGAGATCTGTTTAAATTAAAACCATATTATCCAACTCTTATCAGGCTGACGAGAATCAGCAGCATCAGTTCAATGCTAGTTTTTTTTTTAAATTTCTTTATTATTTGTTGTCAATAAGAAATGCTCACCAAACTCGGCCATTAACACGCTGCACTGTGTAAAAAAAAAAAAAAAAAAAAAAAAGTGTAAATCTTCTCGACATAAATTGGTCGTAGATATTAAAGTTGTCAACCCTCCCCCAGGTGTGGAGCTTGGCCACGCAGTGTCTCCTCTACGGCTTCGCCAACGAACACGCCCGTCAGTCTCTGTTCAGGAACCTGGGGACGGGCGTGATGCAGATCGAGGTGGGGCCGGCCAACCACATCTTCTCCTGCGGCGCCGACGGAACCATGAAGCTGAGGGTCCTGCCCGACCGCTTCAGCGTCGCCGGCAGCAACGGCCACGGCAACCTCAAGAACGACGTCAAGTTCATCATGTAGACGGTGGAATTCAAAATGGACGACGCGAAGTGCATTTTTTTTCTGAAGGAGTACAGCACCGTTGTGGAAAGCGCCCGACCGGAGGGACGGCCGCCGCCGCCTCTTTTCGGAGGAACGATGCCACGACCGGAGTTTGAAGAAGCTCTTTAAGTATTAATCAGGTGAAATATTCATAGAATTACTGTCTTTCGCAGAGTGAGGGCTCGTCGTCCGATCCGGAGAACGCCGAGAGCGACCGGCCGACCAAACGCGGGAGCTCTCACGAGCGGTTTTTTTTTTGACGGCGACCACTGAAAAGCACATTCAATCCCAACGGACTGGAAAAAAAAAAGACAAACTGCCACATCAGTGTCCACCGAACAGCACAGAGAGCCTTTTTTTATTATTATTATTATTATTATTATTATTGTTATTGCACAGGAAGCCGGAGTGAGATGAGGCTGTGAAGCTGCGAAGCTGCAGCATCGTTCTACTCGCACAGTATCGCCTTCTCTTTAGTTCACGTTTAGTAAATCAGACGTTGATGGCGGGAGCTCTTCTGGAAACGCTGCCGTGAGCGTTCAGGTGATAAAACGGCGCGTGTGTGTGTGCGCGCGAGTGTGTGTGTGTGTGCGCGAGTGTCTTGACAGCCACAACAACACTGTTCGACCAGCTCGGCACAACGCAGGGAGGCCGGCGGACATCGTACGAAGCACATCACATATACAGCCACGAGCGTGTCCAGCGGAGACGCAGACGAGCTCGGCCGTCTGTCGAAGATCAAAACCACTCTGTTGAAATCTACCGGATGTCACGTTCATATCGCTCTTACCGTGTCACACTTTTCATTTTTAGGCGCTTCGATATCCAGCTGGACTGAACACAGGAAACTGGATTTTTTTTTATTTTATTTTATATATATATATATATAAAGGTGGAAACAAAACAAAAACAAACAAAAAAAAATGCACATCTCTCACATTTAAAGCAGCAGTTTGATATTATGGGAAATGTGCTCATTTGGCTTAATGATGGTGAGATGAAAGACTAACACTACTCATGGGGGAGGGGGGGGGGGGAGCATGGCTCTACCAGCACCTCTGAAGTTCACAAATGAACATTGTTTGTTTGATCCATATATAGATCTATAGATCTATAGATCTATATCCCATTTCTTAGCTCTGCAGTAGGCCAGTCTGTGCCAGCGGAGTCGCCAACCAGCCAGTTGTAGCCGGGATAGTTACACAAACAAGACGAGAGACGTTTGTTGGGCGTTTCAGAGGCGCTGGCAGGCGACTAAACCCGCCGGCCGACATGAGAGAGGCGGCGGTCTTTTCATCCCGACATCTGCCGGAAAGCCCGTCACATCCCAAAACGGCGAACGATTCCTTTAGCCGGGCCGGCGGGAGTTTGCGACTCGAGTTGAAATGCCGCGCCGCTGTTGCCCGACCGCAACACTTCTTCTTTCTGTATTTGCACATCAACGTTAAGCTAAATCCTACGTAGTATGAAGCATCAAACTCCACGAGCCAGGATGACAATGAAGAGTCCGGGTCTTTGGTGATAAGATAATAATGTACGTTTGTTTATCCCGGCCTAGATCTAACCAGTGGTGGTATTATTATTATTATTATTATTATTGTTATTGTTGTTAATAATAAGTGTCCTTAATCTCAACTACTTCTGCCGACCCGGCTCAGTACGAGTACTGTTAGTCCTGCTAATATTGACGATTCTCGATATTCAGTGGCACCAAGTAGCTTTAATTTAACAAGGCCCTCGTTGTTATGGGACGCCGTCAATAATGCTTTTCTCCGGCTGCTTTTCTGTTCAACATAAAGCTCAGAAGAACATGTAGCGGGAAACTTTGCCGTTGACAATGGAGAGGGTTGGGGAGGGGGGGGGGGGGGGGGGGGGCGAAGCCAGTTTTAATGGAAATGTCTTATTCCAGAGACAATGAACTTCCCTTTCGTCGACTCTGAACTTTCATCCTCCACACGGACCACGATTGACAGCTGCTTCGGAAACTATCATTTGCCTTGTGGTTTTATTTTATTAACGGACTCGCTCCGACCGGTTTGCCGTTCAGTTCCTCTGTAACCTCATTTTTTTATTTTTTTATTTTATCCTTCTCTTTCTTTTCATATCATCCAAACGCAGCACCATTCATTGCCTTGCTTTGAAAATGTAATCTAGGTCGGTGTGTGTGTGTTACGATGCGTCTTCCACTTAAATAAGGAAAGGAGGGGGAGGGGGGGGGGGTCGTGCAAAACAAGTGCGTACAGCGAAGTATAATCCATGAAGCTAACTACCCAGAGAACCTTGCCGCGCTGCTGTAGGGAAACAGAAATATATATCGGCTTAGATTTTCAGGGCGGACGACCTGAAGGGAAGCAGGTTTGTTGCAGTCATGTATATACACATAGATCCATAAACTTAAGCTTTTCATAATAACTGCATAGTCACAGCAACTAGTCGTAGATAGACGCTGGTAAAAGCTACTTTATGAAGAATACCCTCGTGTACAACCACGGATATTATTATGGAATATGTTCATATTTAGGATTAGAGCTCGGATGTAATCTGGATTTTTTTTTTTTTTTTCTGATGTGCATTTGAAAAACCATGTTACAATTTTGTTTTTGTTTGTTTGTTTTTCCCACAAATCCAAGTGGTTGGAAAAATTTCTTGTGTACTCCCCCGCAGACACTGGAGAATAAAATAAGGTTGTTGTTTTTTTTTTTTTTATAAAATACTGCTTATTTTCCTTTTAAAGACTCGCACCCCAAAACAGACGAGCTTCACTGCAGCGGCGTTCCAGGTTGGAGCTCAACGAGTCAAATGAAACAAACTCCAGACACAAATCCTCACATTCAACTTTTCAATCTTACAAATGTGAATTTAATCAGATAATTCTAATTTTATAAAGAAAATATTGTGTAAATCATTGTATTATATACAGAACATTTACTGATATAATAAAAGAATTATGCAACACGAGCCGATGTTTTTTTTGTAAATTTTGTCGTCATTGAACATTGTCAAGTGTTTTCTCTTTCACGGAAATATTCAAACAACGATATGATGGGCCAAAGTCAGTCGGGGCAGTGCTGACCCGTTCGATGGCGCCATTCGATCGTGGCTCGTTTTGAAGGTTGCGTAACCGCTGTGGAGGCAAGTTTACGGACAATAAGGTCATAATGTAGGTAGTTTAATCGCTTTAATTAATAATAAACAACAACAAACAAAAAAAAGTCAGCAATAGAATCGTGCTACTTTCAAAGGTTGTTCTGGATTACTGAAAACTAGTTTTAAGCCGATGTCAGTCAGGTTCCTGCTAAAGTTTCACAATAAAAGCCATAAAAGCCTAGTGGGCTTTTCATTTGAAATGGATACAGGAAGTTGTTGCGGAAACGCATCATGGGCAAACTGGGTAGCGGATCGAATCGACGCTTTCGACTCGACGTGAATCAATCGATACACCTTAAACGTCAACAAGACCATGGCTCTGTTGAGACGATTGGATCTCGAAGAACATTCACGTTACAAAACACTCGTTTGATACATCATGGAAAATATTTAACAACCGTAGCGGACGGGATTAAAGTATCAAACAGGGAAAAAAAAAAAAAAAAAGCTTTTAACTGTTTTAAATAACAGAATCCTTGACTGGAGGCGGGCTCAGATTAAAACCTGGTTTACATTATAACTGGTTTAACTTCATCCAGGTTAACTGTGACAGGCACACGTTTGAACACATGATATCTCATTGAATTGAACCGATGAAAACGCATAGTTCATTTCCTATTTGGATCTCTGGACCCAATAAACCAACCTGCAGCACCGGACTATTGTTTACCCGGCGGCTGAAGATGTTACAAAACTTTTATGAATCTATGCACGTGTTGCAACGACAGATTTTTTTTTTTTTTTTTTTTTTTTTTTTAATCTTTATTGTAGACTTTGTGGAATCCTCCAACGACAGTAAAAGTTTTATTTATGCGAGAGGATTATTCCGAAGTATTTTACGGGGGAATTTGTTTCATCCTTTCCCCCCGCAGAGGCGAAGCGTGTTAAGTGGACACGTGCGAGGACCGACGGGTCGGTTAGTTCCCGGGGTCGTCCGACCGGTTGGGCGAGGAGCTCACAGCTTGGCGTAGTCCTTCAGGATGACCTCCAGCTTCTGACTCAGCATGATGTTCCCTCTCACCTTCAGCTTCCCAGAGAAGAACGCCTGGCAAAACAGCAAAGACACACTTGAGTCTTTTTTTTTTTTTTCCCCCCTCCCTCCGGTGAAGCTCGAAGTCTTCTCCGTTTGGTAGCCGGTTGGCCGTTACTCATTTTAAAAAAGTAAAGTGGGGGAGGAGGGGGTTCGTGATGACCCCCTGGACGACAGCTGTCCTTTTCAACTCCTGCGACTAATCTTTCTCCAGCTGCTCCTTTCATCGTCTCCGAGACGGGAAAAGACCCCCCTCCCGCCCCCCACCCCGAGGCATCCGCAGCGCCCCCCCCCGGCCCGGCCCGCCGACGCTCTTTTTTTGTAAAAGAGGGGAAACGCGCGGGCCTCGGATCGATACCGAGCGCTCCGGGAAGCATATCAATCCCGCGCGCCGACGGTCGCTCCCGGTGACGGGCGAGACGCTGCGGACGCGGCGCGGGGGGTAGCAATCAATCGACTCCGCTTGTCGAGCGCCTTCTGAAACGAGCTCTTGACAGATCACCGCTTCCATTTTGCTTCTTTTTTTTTTTTTTTAAATCCGACATCACACGATCGAGGAGGAAATCATTGCCGACCGAAGGGCTCCTCAGAGGCGCTTTTCGCTTGAATTCAAACGTACGCGGCGGCCGCCGTACCAAACGTCATTTTAGCATCCATCTGAGCGGATAAAAAAAAACAAAATAAATAAACATGCAGAAGAATAAACGAGGTCGTTCGCTGCGCGGAAAAGTAATCGGCCTTCTTCGTGGGAACGGGCCGCGGCGCCGGAGGTCGACGGCGACTGCTCGCCTCACCTTCTGAGGGTTGAGTTTCCCCTGCACCACCTCCATGAAGTCTTGGTCTGACACGGTGAAGGTCACGTCCGCCTTTCCGCCGGGAGGCCCTTCGTGCAGGGAGCCGCCGCCGTTCTTCAGATCAATGGCTGGGGGAGAAAAGGGGAGGGGGGGGGAGAAGATGGAGGGAAACCGTGAACGCTTGACAGGGCGGCAGTTTGCTGCCGCGGCGACGGCGACGACGACGGGAGGTCGGAGGGGCTGGAAATCCATCGCAGAAACTCTCGAGAGTCGCTCACGTCGCCGTAAACGTAAGGGAGAGAGCAACCAACCTGCTCCGTCGGATAGGTTCTAATTACGTATTAGATTAATTAATTAACTAATTAGTTCTAATTACGACCAATCACACGGAAAGTCTTGAGTTCCATCCTCTGCGGGAAAACTCGGACAACCTCACCGCCCGTTTCCAACAGTTACGCGCAAACAGGTATGGAAACTAAAATATTCCGCACATCATCAACGCCCTTAATTCTCACGACAAACTGCCTCTCGTCTCCTCGTCTCCTCTCCTCGTCTCCTCATCTCCTCCGCGCTCTTGCCGCCGCAGCTTTCCCGGCTTTCATCGCCACGCCAATCGTGTTTTCTATCGCACGCTCGGCAACATTCACGGTCGTCTTTTATTATCTAACCGTTTTGTATTTTTTTTTGTTTTTTTTTTAAGCTGCCTTCCTGCAAAAAAAAACAAAAACAATTTCCTTTTGCGTGTAAAAAAAAAAAAACACAAAAAAAAACAGTGCCGTAATGATGCGTCCATCGCGTTTGCGCGGCATTCTCGGTCCACTCACTCCACTGCGCGGCGTTCTTGCCGTCTTTGGTGATCTCCCAGCCGAACACGGCGTTCACCTTCTTCACCAACTCGGAGCCCGAGTCTTTGATACGACGACCGATCTCCGCGAACACCAGCTCGCTCTGAAGGCCTCCCGCCTGCACGGAGGTGTGAGAAATAACGACAACAACAACAACAACAAAAACAACAACAAAATACCGCTCGTCTACTTCCGTCACCCGCAGGACTCAAAAGGGGGAATCCGACGAAAGGGAACGAAGGGAGCGCCGGTCGGCCGAAAGGAGCCTTTTCACGTCGACGTACCCGAGTGAGATGTTCTGGAGGAGCTCCCGACGACGCGCCGTGTAAATCCACGTAGGCGCCGGCCAGCACGACGGCGTCCGTCTCCTTCACCTGCGCCAAAGAGAACCAGCGCTGGTCGGAAAAACGAAGAAAACGTTCGGGGGGGGGGGGGGGAGTTGAGCGCTCGACACTCACTTTGCACTGGACGTGAACTCGGTTCCCTTCTCTCCACATCTCGGTCCGCAGCGACTGGCCCGGCATCACCGGCTTCACGAAGCGAACCTGAGCGAGAGGGACAGGAAGACGGTCCGTCCGCTGTTGAAAGCATTCCCGCCGCAATTCAGACAGAATTTGGATTCCAAGCCGAGTACGACCCTTTTGAACCGCGAGCCTGGCTTTGGCGCTCACTCGAATCTTCCCTGAAACGCACTTGAGCCACGAGCTTTAGACCGGTGCGCTCGGATCATTCAAATTTGATCTGACTTGAGATTGTTAGATGTTGCAGGGTTTGGCGCAAAAGACGACGACGTTAACCCAAAAAGCAACTTGCATTTCGACTCCGAGGCGATCAAAAATTGAAAAACGATTCGAGAGAAACGCTTTCTTTCATTGGAGGGGATTTTTTTTTTGACAAAAACAAATTTAACTTCAGATTCACTCGGATTAAGTCATTATAACTTGCGGCCAAACAAAATGTTTTTTTTTTTTTTTTTCTTTCCCCTTTGGTGATCTGTGTTCAACTTGAACAACAAGTACGGACTTCTTTTTGTCAGTAATTGTCATAAAAAAAAAAAGAAACGATGAACGCAACAAATTCTCCTAAAATCACTCTGGTGGTTTCTTGCACGAGGCCCAATTACTTTGAAAAAAAAAACAAAAAAACAACCAGGAGTTTACATCACCGGTAACGCTCACCTTGATGGCCTTGAACCTGGAGGGGTCGTTGTCGGCGAACTGCCTGAGGACGTGTCTCGCCGCGAAGCCGAACGAGCACAGGCCGTGCAGGATGGGAGCCTTGAAACCTGACCGGATAGGTTACACGTTCAAGAAGAAATGAAATCAAAACATCATTTGACCTATAAAAAAAAAAAAAAAAAAAAAAAATCCCGGGGAAAGATGGGGGAGTCCTGCCCCCCCAAAAAAAAAAAATAGCATTTTGACACCCGTCGAGCTCCGACGGACGGGACGGACGCTCACCTCCCATGGCGGCGAAGCTGGGGTCGATATGAAGAGGGTTCCAGTCTCCACTCAGACGGTACAAGGCAGCCTGTGACCGCAGGGCAGACAGACCTTGTTTAGATCTATATATCTAATTCATAAACCCCCGAACTCTTCGTACGCAGATGTGGGATGAAATTAAATTATCATGAAGGCAATAGAAGAAGACAAACTAAAATAAGAATGTCTTTGAAGTGATACAGTCGCAGACGTTTAAATTGCTTAAGGGATTCAGGTTGGTCCCCCCCCCCCCCTCTTTCTTTTATAATTTTTTTTTTTTTTTTTTTTTTTGCTGCATCATGCAGTCAGCGTTCTTCAGTGTGAAAACCTTATTCGACACTTCTTCACATTTTTGTGTAAAACTTTATGATTATTTCAGAGGTGCAAAATAATCCTGCACCACAAACCCACACGGGCGCGCTCACTTGGTCTCTTGTGGTCGAATCAATCATCACGGCATCTGGGGCGCGTTTAGGAGGAGGCACGGGAGCCTGGAGGAAGCACAACACAAATCAGAGGGGGGGCGGGAGAAAACAAAATCTAATGTGAGGCAACATTTAAGAACGATGTCTTATTTTTGTCTTTGTTTTGTCAAAAAAAAAAAGCAACTCGAAAACATACTTTGGCTTTGTCGGAGCTTCTCTTCCCTCCGAAGCCTCCGGCTCCGACCACAAATATTGAAAACTGGTTGTAGCACACCAGCTCAGCGCCGCTGTAGGTGTTCACTGAAAGGAGCACAAATGTCACCGTTTTCAGCGGCAGAGGAAATATTCTTCACTGGAGGTAAAAGCAATGCCACAGTTTAATAATAGTGTGTTGTAAGCAAAAAACAAAAAAAACAAAAAAAGACCTAAATATACACCTCATGCATCAGAGTAGCCCTTGTCACTGGTATAATATTATCAATTACATTTTTGGATAATAAGTACTGTGTCAGCACCATATTAATGTTCTGTTCTGACAAGCTGAAGCAGAGCAAAGCTTCATTTAATTAATTATTTTGCATTTATTTTAATATGAAATGGGTTTTTTTTGTTTTGTTTTGTTTTTTTACAAAGTATTTAGAAAGACGTCACGCCTCAAGGACACACCGTCTTAACTCGCAATAACTTTACTTAAGAGTTTAACAGCAGCCTCCTGGTTTAGTGTGTGGAAAAAGACATTTCATAGAATTCCCCTCTGTGAGAGCTCGGGGGAACCTCAGGTCCCACGTTATTTATTTGAACTTGGATTAATTATAGATCAGAGGCCTCCAAATATCATCCATCTCTACGCAATTGTCAAACAAAAGTATGAGCTGTTCTCTCAGTCCATTATTTCAGTCCCTGCAGACACAGGCTGTAAATCGACTTGTATTAATTCAGCCTGAAAGGCAACTTTCGAGAAAAGACACGTTAAAGGGATGAAAACAAATGAATGTGGAATAAATACACTAAAGGTTGCGCAGCCTGAAGGGCGAAGAAACTCACCATCCAAGAGGATGACGGCTCCGGAGCCTTTGTCCAACACGTCTGCTATGGTGGTCTCGGAGGTGACTGTGCCTGGAAATGGATTTTTTTTTTTTTTTTTTTACTCTAAATCCTGCCGGTGCTGATGATTACCGATCTAACGGTGGACTACGTGACATTACATTCAAGTCACAAAGCATCCCCCGACCGTCATTTACCAACAATTGGAGCAGTTCTGAGATCTTTTCACAATCCCCAGCAGCCGGCGAGCATCTTCGTTTGAAATTGATGGAAGGAAAATAAGACAAGTTTTATTTTCCTTGCCTGCGGTTTAGGAAGTTCCCAGTATGTCTTTTACAACGTCTTTTACGACATCTAATTATACGACGCCCATATGTCCTTATCTTGTGACGTACAACTGAACTCAGATGTAAAGGGAATGGGGGTGGATGTCAACTGTTTGTCACACTGTATAAAAGCTGCCCTACGGAGGAGAGACGCTGAGCAATGCTGGACATCCTTCTTTGAGTGTGCGTGTATTTGCTCCTTCTTGCAAGAATAAATGTCCGATGTGTTTGATTTTGAACGCAGCCTCCGAGGAATTTTTCTAACAGAAATGTAAAAAAACAGAGTCGCAATTTTTTTTTTTTCCCCCAATGGAGCAGACGATTTATAGATGGTTACTGGACTCTTGGAAATCTCTTCCCAAGCAGCGGCGAGCGTTGTTAAACGCCCGCCTGGGCTTCTGATCGATTGTCAGGGATTTATCTTTGAGGAAAACAAAAACAAAGGCTCTGTGACTGGAATGTAATGGCGACACATGACTGAGTTCAGACTGATCCGTGCGTATCCATTTCTATGGTACAGACACGGCATTATTGAAAATATAATCATACAGTTCAAAATACATCATGGCTTAGGAGGTAAATTGGCTCAGAGTTCAGATTCTTACAGTAAATGCATCATAAAAATGGGCCAGTAAAGATCTAGTGTCAAGTCTAAATTAGCTATTAAACTCAGATTGATCCCATTTACAGTATTTGACATGTTTTATATTGTAATTTAGGTTAAAAAAAAAAAAAACTCAGCTACGCTCATAAAATAGCTTTATTGCACTTGTGTAAAATCTACAGTAATGACAACAAATTCTTCCAGTGAGTAATACTAATCTGTATATACTGTAGTTCAAAGGCAGAGTGGAAATACCTGAGGTTGGCAGCGGTTTGTAGAGCTCCAGATACTGCTCTCCGTGCAACACCTGACACAAAACATTACAACAGCTGGGATGTATCTTCACACCAAAGTCTTAACAGCTCATTAGCACGAGTAATGAGTGTCCTGCTAGTTTCTTCATGTGTGAAATAAACCATATGGATACAAATATGCGTGAGCATATGCACAAGCAGCAAAGTCAAACACACTTGCACATGATACAGACATTGTTGTGTGTGTGTGTGTGTGTGTGTGTGTGTGTGTTTTCTAACCTGTGTAAAATCTATGCTGAGTTCAGGGATGGAGCTCAGGCCTCCGTCCATCATGGCTGCCTGGGAGAGGATGACCCCGAAGGTGGGGAGGCAGCTGAAGTCTGGATGGCCCTCATACAGGAACCTGCATTCCAATGGACGTGTGAAAAAGCACACTGCTGTAGTTTACGGATAAAGACAAATGCAAACCAACAGCACAGATGGCCGCACAGGCGTGTGTACCAGCCAGGGTAGATCCCAGTGGGGTTTTTTTTTCCTGCGTGCAGGTCCAAGGTTAAAGTAATGATTTAAACAGTGAATATTAACTCTTCGAGCCTTTTGGGCAGTAACACACCTGAGATGATCCGGGTCCTTGGTGGACATGCCGACCCCCAATGCATAGAGGATGCACTGAGTATGGGTGAAGCTGAACGTGGTTGGTGGTAGTTTTTGTCCCACTGCCTTCATCTGAGAGGAGAGGAGAGGAGAGGAGAGGAGAGGAGAGGAGAGGAGAGGAGAGGAGAGGAGAGGAGAGGCAGAAAAGTGATCCTGTGATTTAAACCAAGAAAATGAATGTGCAGTTTTCAGGGTTTGCAGAAAAGCACTAAAGATCATATTACGGTAGTTCAGCTCCACAGATCCTCTTGAATACAAATGGTGAGACACAGTATAGTTGGACCTGAGACACTAAGGCAATTCTTTATTTATAGAGCAACTTTCTAAATAGTTATATGTCTTTTATAGGATGCTAAAAGAAGTAAAAGCATTAAAGAACACGCAGGGGAGCAGTAAGAATATTTAAAGAGCAGCTCTAAATTGATTACAGCTTCAAGTGTCATTCCCTCTGTTGATGCTGGCTTATTAAAATACCTCGTCCTAATGCGCTTCAGGTGTCTGCAACAAATCTACAAATAGACTTTGTTCCTTGCAAAGATGTATTTAAAAGTTGATTTAAGCGCAGGGAGGCCAACGGTAAAACGCTTTGAGACCGCTAAGGTGATAAAGCATATAAGTGCAGACCATTTACCATCTGAAGATAATAGGAGGCTGCAGCCATCCAGTTTGAAAAAAAAACTAATCTTCCAAAGTCCTTCTAGTATGAAATTCCTCTTTTTTTCTTTTTTTTTTTATCACTATCCTCCAGTGCAGGGAAACACAAAGAGGGAATTCTCCCATGAAATTGTCATTACTGAAGAGGATTTCTACTCAGTTTGTAGAAATGTAACTAAACAAAACGGGCAGTAGATGTTGTCACACACTACTTACAATAAAAGTGCATTAAAAAGTTGAACATGCAATATGAAAATGAGCGAGAAAAAGGTGGTTCCGTGGTTCATGTTGGCACCTGACTACTGCTTTAAGACCGACTTTTTGACCCTGTTCTTTCCCAATTTTTAGAAGAGTGTAAGACGGAACAGGCAGCCTTAATCAAAGCAAATAAAAGATACAGGTAGGAAAATAAACTGAGTCAAACAACTTGCAAAATGCTATAAGTGCATCTTCAGAAGACTGTATCAGAAGATCTGAGAAGCTTCTCGTCAGATTGAGTTGAACCTGTGATCATCAGTAGTCATTAGTTTAAGGACCTGTGAGATCTCACAGAGTTAAGAGGAATCAGCAGTTCAGAAATGTCCTCCCGGGTCGGACCGGGCAGAGCTCAGTGAGCACTCAGCACAATTTTAAAACGGACCCTGATCTTGACGGGTGGCCAGCGCAGGGAGGCCGGACACTGAGCGCTGTTCGATTTGTGCTCGCGCTTCTGTTCCCGAGCAACCAGAAAAAAAAAAAGGGCTGCGCAGAACAATGCCAGTAATCAAGTGTTAATGATCCAAAGTCCCCGATGCCTTTTAAAGCTCAGGCAGGTGGAGCCCTTAGCTGAACCGTAAAATGTTTTAAACCCTCATTAATCACAGCCTGAGGTCATACAGCAGAGCTTTCTGAGTCAAGACTCAAATCAATTATTCATTTTCCATCAAAGCTCCTGTGGAAACATGAGAAACGTGCACCAGCAAAACTAATCATAAAAGAAAGAACATCTTAATCTTTAACACGCATTTCAACAATTTATACAATAGTTATGTTCCTCTGTCTTTGATCTTTTTTCTTTTGGTCTTGTGTATATATACACATATGACATGGGTAGGCGTTATGTAAACTTGTTCTGCAGGGCCGTAGTCAGGACTCTCCAAATACTTGGTTTTTTTTAACCTCCTCTAAAATCTATAATTTCCTGTAATGGATTTTTCATTCATTTTCTTCAAGCTTTCTCCAGAAATCAGAAACCGTTTAGAAACTAAACCCTAAATAAGCTTAAAAAAAAAAGTTAATCAACACTGGGTTACATACTTCATTCCTGCAAAATTTTCAAAAGTAAATTGAACTCTCATTAAACAAAATGTTCCTGTTTATTTTGCCAGCATGACGGTGTTGGTTCGGCGGAGCTCCCCGCAGTTCTGAAAGATGAAATCTAATGTGCACAAGATGGCTATAAAACTAAACTATAATATCCTGAGTGTGTGGACTTTGGAGGCTCCATAAAATGTCACGTCTCACCCCCAGGAACTGAAGTCTGCTCAAGATGTAATGAATCCAACATGTGTCTATTATTTATTTATTTACTAGACTGTAATCTAAAAGTAGTGGAAACACATTCCCATTGAGTTTTAACTCAAGAGAATGAAATCCCCCTGTGCTGCTAAAGAGACAAGACACATATTGGTTCCACACTGTGAAGTCAAATGGAGCAGAAGAAGAGGAGAGAAGCCACCAGTTCAGCTTGCTCCTTTATGTCAATTTGTATTATAACATTAAATAATTAATTAATTAATTAATTATCTATTAAAAATCCTCTAAAAGTGCACTATGAACACACATCTGTGGCATCATTACAGACATAAAGTCCTGCAGTTGCTCATTTCTCATATGAACCACAACTCTTGAGCTACTGTTCAAAACAATATGGCTTTGGCAGCATGGTGTGATTCACCCTCTGCATCACACCACCTCTCGTCTGGTCCAAAATCATCATAAAGCCTCTGGAGGTCCGTTTTTTAATTAAAACTGCATTTCAATGCAGATGTGGGAAATATTGCGTTAAGAACCATTCCAACATCACCGTACTGAGGATTTCAGGATATATCCCTTAATCAAGATCAGGATTAGACTTGAGGCAACAGCGAGTTCTGTTTTTTGGGTCATCCCGGTGGTCTGGTTGTTTAATGTTGACCACATAATCACGTCGCCTCTCTCCTCTCCTTCATTTCCTGTCTGCTCTAAACTGCAGTTCATCTAATCAAAAGGTAAAATGCCCCAAAAATGAGTGAAAACGTTTTGTTCTTTCCTTCTTCTTTTAGTCCCTGTACAACTTAGTTACTTAAACTTAAGGCTTCAAATAATTATTATTTGAATAACCAATATTTTCAAGATTTATTGATTAATTGCTTTTCCTATGAAATGACAGAATGGTGATCACAATATCATGGTTACTCAATTATAAAAATAGTTAAATAGAGCACTTTCTGTTGATCGACTAATCAGTTGTTAAAACGTTTTCGTTCTGTTGGCTTCGTGATATTTGACATACAGTGAAGTCTTGTTATCCCATGTAGCCAAATATGTTGGCGTGACATTAAAAGCAACTTGATCTGATATCTAAATAATACAAAACCTGTTGGCAACATTGCAGTTTCCTGACTTGTACATTATTGCATTAAGACTATGGTTTAGTTACAGACTCAGCTGCCTTTCATGTTCTACCGTTTTGTTTTCAGTGACTGTTTTTGAGGTGTTGATTCAACTTTGGAGACAGTTTGTGGCACCAATTAACTGCATTATAAAGACAGGTGTTTCTGATATTTTGTCCAACCCACTTACAAACCAACAAATAGCTCTGTATAAAGTCACACCGTTCAACTCCACCACAAATTACAGTCTCTGTAATTGTCATACAGTTGAATTAATGCCTCGAGAAAGAACCATTATAGACTTCTTATGTTTGCTTCAAATACATAAATATAATAAACATCAATATTTAGGACGATTAGACCGTTGTGCGGTTAGAGAGATGTATGACCTGAAATTAATGCAAAGACAGCAGCAGTACAGCGTAGCATTACATCAGCAATACATCCATCATGTACCATGACAACGACTGAGAACTAATAAGAGTGTGTCTGTATTTGTGTAACGCAAACACACAGGTTTGCGCAGCTATCCTTGTCAGGACATCACACTGACTTCCATTCCTTGTGGACAGCAAAACCTCAACTTTAACCAGGACCTCAGATTTCACATTTTGCCTCATAAGCCTTTGTCCCCATGAGGACTGTCCGTCCAGACAAGTTCCATGTTCATACCAGAAAGGTCCCAATGACGTAACAAAAACACACACACACACTGATACCAGAGTGTGAGCGTACACCGTTCAACATTTTAGGTCCTGAGCCTTGGTTTTATTGAACCAGGCTAGGGAGAGCTGTTAAGGTCTGACAGGATGTACAAGAGGACAATTTTATCAAAAGTGAGTCATGCACCATTTTAAAAAGTTAAACTTGGCTACAGGCGTACACAGACCTTAAGACTAAGATACAAAATGTCCACTAATTTACTGACTGTAAAGTTTACCAGGGAGTATTATTAATGTTCGGATTTCAAACAGAAAATAGAACAATCATGACCTAAATACACAATAACGTGTTATGCATATAGATATTAAAACAAATTCTCCTGCATCGTACTTCCACTTTTTGTACAACACTTTCGGTTATGTATAATTTATAGTTTTTCTACTTTTTACATCTGAATTGTCCGATGTTACATGTAATTTGTGCCTTTTGTTTTGTTTGGTGAACAGTCTTTCTACATTTATTGTGTCTTTGTTAGAAATTCTGGGTGTCTTTTTGCCTTTTTACGGATGGTGTGGCAACAATTTTATATATATCGTAAATTATAACCATAAACCCAGCAGCTCTCAACCAGTGGGTCGTGACCAGATTTCGGTTGCAGGATGTACGTTAAGATGTACATGTAAATCTGCCTTTCTAGTTTTTGGGGGTTTTAGACCTAGTTGCCCTTTTTTGTTTATTTCATGTTTTCAACATTCATGATGCATTGTGTATTACTGCAGTATTTTTTTTGCTCAAAATTTTCAAATATTTTGACTGCAACTCAATGAAGAAAATGAGGAAAAATGTGAGTCCTGAGGCAAGACCAGTTGAGAACCACTGCACTAAGCCAATAAGACGCCCCCACTGTGTATGATTTTGATATCAGTCCAGTAATGAGTAATATTTTTATGCAATTATTGCCTGATACTGATAACCTAACCGATGCATATTCCAGCAATCTCCTCGCTCCACTGAAGAAAACATTCTTCCTGAATACATTTTCATTGTTTATGTTGTGATGATTCAGATGCTTAAGAAGCCATTCAATTTATAATACAATAACAACACAATTCAGCATAACTGTTTCTAAACAGTTGAGACATTTAGAAACAGGAAGAAGGAGGTTTAGTCATCTGTATTACACATACCTGTTAATGCAGTCGAACTGCTCCATCCAAGTAGCTGAAGAGACTATGAGATGGTGGCTGTTTGTGTGGATAACTATTTTAATTGATGTAATTCTACTTGTGGCTCAATGATTTATTTAAGCAGCTCAGCCATATGTGAGCTGTAACTAGTTCATTTTCTGTGACTCGGGATAGGGAACACAGTGAAGTGAAGGAGCACCTACCCAGGGTGTTGTCACTGCACTGTTGTGCTCCGACATCTTTTGTACATCGCATTTTAAAAGCTAATCTGAGTCGGCACTCTGGTGCGTCACCATTTCGTATTTACAGGAGACATCAAAGCACTTATGTATATGTTGTAGGAGCTTTGCTGAGAAGGTTATTATCTTCCCTGACTAAATACAGTGTGGTGGCATTAAAGAGTCATGAGTTGCCGTGTTTGAAACAGTCTGAGAGTTTACAGCTCCGCGCTTTCAAAAGTCATTATCAACCAACCGTTACAGACACTACTACAGTCTCAGCAGGAAGAATGAGAGAGTATAAGCAAATGAGATGGAGAAAACTGTGATGGACGTCACGTAAAAGTGGTAAAAATAAGGGTAAGAGCCGCAGAGGCCAGAACATAACGAAAGAGAAAGAACTAGGATTACCGCTTGGTGGTTGTTTTTTTTACATTTTAAGTGTTAGCTTATTTTTCAGTTCCCATACACATTAGTCATTTCATAACACATTATTTAAATGATAGACTCAAATACTTTCCTACTTCCTCTTCCACAGCTGGTTGAATAGCTCTTAAAACACCTTAATGCTCTTTAGAATTAATTATAGCTTCTTCGTGTCACTACAATCAGCATTTTCTAATCATTTTCTGACATCGCCGCATACAGCAAGAAACAACAGTTACGAATTTTCTTAATAGGCCTTATTTTACGGTGACATTGTAGACTGCAAATGTGAGGAAAGAGAGCAGGAATTTGAGGAATTTAAAGTCAATGATTGATGCAAACTTTCCAAGATCAGTACAAATCATTTATATTACCGTCAAAGACAAAAAGAATCAGCAGTGGCCGCCTCTACTCACAGGATTGATCCCTGATCCTGACGCCAAAGAGGCTTCAGCCACTGTTGGATTCGCGCCGACTTCTCCCTCTGACTCCACTTGAGACATCACTTCGATAACAGACTGCAGAGACGCTGTGCAAAAGAAAGACACCAAAACACAAAAGATGAGGTGACAGATACAAATAATTCAGTGTCACCCATTACACCCAGGAACCTCTGAAACTACAGACCCTGAAGAAATATAGAGATACTTACATACAGAAGATGATACAAATAGTTTATATTTCTGTGAACAATCTTCTAGATTGCTGGCTGTATCTGGGCAACCATCCTTCATGCATCGTTAAACTAACCCAGGTTTGTATTGTGTTGATCCTGTTAATTCTCAACTAGCCAACATTTTTCCTCAACAATAGGTGGAGAGTTTATTTGTAATCTTAGACAACAGTGCACTCTCATTTTGCAGTAAGTGCAGCAGGAGTAGAAACTATAATCAGCTCTTATGATTGGCTGGAATTTAAAAAAAATTGCAACAGATAAGGAAACAATATTCCTTAAAAAAAATATGCTAAAATAATGTAATGTTTGTGGACAGTTAGATGAATACTTAACATCTTTGTTTAATCTGTAAATCAATTTCCGCTTTGATTTGTATAACCTAAAATGAGCCAGCTGCTGTCGTTGGCTTCATATTTTGTAGAAGCATAATTCCTTAAATGTCAAATCTCTCCTCTTGAGGGAATTGACTGTATAAAGTCAAATGTATACAGTTTATATTAATTATATAAGTACTTTTCTGACCTTTAAGTGTTCACAAAGTGCTGTAATTAAACAACAAGTTATCAAGTTTCACTGGTTTGAAAAACGAATAGCTGAAATTATTTTTTCTTGTCGAGATTAAATCGTTATAATATTGAAACCACACCAAGAGAAGGTAAAACAGTTTGGTCACCTAGAGGGTTCATTATGAAAAGTAATCATCCACATAACAATAGTTAAAAAATTAGCTTCTGCAGGAATGAGTTTACAGATTTGCAATCTAAAGTTAAATGGATTCAGGTAAAGCTAAATCAAATTCCAGGGCGATGTTAACACACAGTATGAATTCTAATCCAACACAATCTTGTCCAGAAGCAGCTTTAAAATCAAGGATGTGAAATCAATCTGCGTTAACAATACCGGTTCTCTATTCTAACATCAGTTGTTTACATACGACTGGAAGTCCACACTGTGTTTTCAGTTTGCCTAAAGACGGTCTAAATATAGAGCGCAAATATATCCACCGAGGTAACACAAGATTTGAATACCCATGCAGATTCAGGTAGCGCAAGCAAAGGAAGACAGCCGAGACGACCGAGGAGCAGAATCCGAATGAGCCTGGGAAGACCAGGGCATCTCATTACCGTCACTCAGCGGCAGGCAGTTACAGAACACAAGTAGCAACAAGTCTCTGTAATAAGAGACAAATGAGGAGGTACTACAAAGCCATGCTAATGAGACCAGCTCCTGCCCTGTGGGACTGCCACCCCCGTTTAGTTAATGTTAACACCGCCGCCCTCACTTCGAATGTACATCTGAGAGCACAGAGAGGCTTGAGGAGGCAGAGAGGAATAATGAGCAACATTTGCCACCCTTTTGTTCACACTCTACATTGAATTCACCTTGGCTCCGTCTCGCCACCGTTTTCGCTTGATCTCTAACACCATCTGCTCCTCACACTGAGTGACCAAACTCACTGTAACTACAGATGAGCTGAGAGTAAAAGGGTTAAAAACTGGTAGTACAATAAAATTATCTCACAAGAGCCCAGTCATACAGTGTGACTACATGACAGCTACAATGGCCATGTGCTTTTCTATCATTCGAAATGGCAAAGGTAAGTCCACTCCAAACGAACTAAGCACGACTTTAATTGTCAGTATGTCCCAACGGAATGACTAACAATTAATAACTTTCCCTTTTCTCCTTATAAAAACCTGCCAATGCCACACTAAACTAGTTGTCATTATCCCCATACAAATGTAATTTTTTACAGTCCTATAAGGTCAATTTCAGAAGAGGTGGAGGTGGTGGAGGACTACAGATACTTAGGTGTTCACTTTAACAACAGACTAGAGTGGAAATATCACACTGAGGCTGTTTACAGGAAGAGACGGAGCAGAATGGACTTCTTAAGGAAGCTGCGGTCCATTATTGTGTGCAGCAACATGTTGCATATCTTCTACCAATCTGTTGTTGCAAGTGCAATTTTCTTCGTGGCCATATGTTGAAGCAGCATCAGAGCCAGTAGCACAAAGAAACCGAACAAGCTGGTGAAGAGTTGGTTGTTAAGGGGAGGATGTTTCACAAACTGCTCGACATACAGGACAACCCAACATGACCTGCTGGTCCGACAGCAGAGAGTTTTCAGTCTAAGGCTTCTTTTTTTTTTTTAATCGAGTACTATAGTGCTGCGTGTTTTGTATGCGTGTATTTATTTAACTACCTATCTATAATCTAAGTGTCAGCTGAACACCTATAATGAATTGAGGAGCTTCCTAGATACTGCAGCTAACAGTACTGACAGTGTCTTCTCTGTGTACAATCCGCTGTCACATGTCAAGACATGCGGGTACCCTGTTGAACCCACCCTTTTAAACAGACCTTCTTCTGATGATGTGATTGTACACAGCGTGTTAAGAAGGAAGTCCTGTTAAGAAGCTTTTCCACTGCTAAAATATTTTTTTTAAACATGAAAGACCAATCTTTCTTCAACTAAGTTCGGCTACTAAAGAACAAACTGTGTAGCCATTGAATAATCTTTAGTTTGGATTATTCTGACTCAACATAGACTGAGTCAAACAAGTGTGAAAGTGTGATCTGGACTCCAACTGCTGTGTGCTAACGGCTTTAAAGAGAAATAATCATGTTCACAATGAATAAATGACTAGCCAGGATAAAACACATTAAATTAATTCTTATAATTTCGCAGTTTTCATTTTCATAAAGACCTCTAGATTATAAACGGGGATTTTCGTGTTTTTTGTTTTGGAGAGCACCTGCGACAAGTTCACGTTCAAGCTCAAGCACACACGCACACGGGCCCATGCACTGTTAAGTTGTGGCTCGTTTCTAAGGTTGCGTAACCACTGTGGAGGCAAGTCTACGTACGATCGTCAATCATGCAGCCTAGAGTTTAATCGCTTTAATTTAATGAAGTCAACAATAGAATCCTGCTAATTTCAACGGTCCTTCCGGATTACTAAAAAAGTGTTATTGTCTGATTTTAGTCACAACAGGTTCCTGGATATGTTTCACAATAAAAGCCTTGTTAGGAAATAAAAGGTTTCTGTCTACTGAAATGTTAGAGGGCTTTTAATTTGAAACACATACAACAAGTGTTGAGTTTCTATTAACACGTAATGCAGTAACTTTAACAGGGTAAACAGTAGTGGATCAAAAGTCCATAAACCAATCAATACAATTTAAATGTCAATATAACACCATTGACTATTCCAGGTGTCTTTGTTGGATCTCTTGCATGACATACACACGAGAGATGATTGGCTTCAGCAGGACTACACCTATGACCACAAGAAAATGTTACAACACAACACCTAATACATAGTTCTCATACAAGTGTTCCAGGGTGAATGTGGGCTACGCACATTTGTTTTAGTAGGTCATCGCGTGCATGAGTGAGTATTTGGCCCAATGCATTACTGACCTTGTACCGTAGTGGGCTTGGTGGCGTCTGTAAAGTCACAGATTCTGTCCCACTCGTCCCTGACGCCCTCAGGGGTCATGGCTTGGTTCTTTTGTCTCATGACACGGCCCCGAGAACGCTCCCAGCGCACTGCGCACACGCACGCACACACACAAATAAAGGGGTCACTGCGTGGTGAAAATCACACTTATAAAAGTACTATTGAACCAGAGGCGAATGAATATGATAAATACGTACAGACATTTCCTCAGGGAAATTACACGGTACTCACGTTTACCAATCCAGCCCCCACCAACCTGAATGGAGATGAAACAAACCGATAAGCAAACACACAGACATCGTCTCTTCATGGAAACTGGATACGTTAGTGGTACGTTATTGCTCTCAAAGAATAAAAGAAAACAATGACAGAAAGCTACAGGCAGTTAAGTGAGAGCGAGGCGTCACTTATCCTATGGAGGAGAAACGAGAGAATGTGTTTGTTTTTCTGCATACCTCAAACAGTCCTCCATTTTCTTTGCATTGTTCATGACAGAGCCAGAGAACCATAGGAGCAACATACTCAGGCTTCAGAGACGCCACAAGATCTGAACAGAAAAACAAAACAAATGAATAAATAGGTTAGAGCTTCTTTTTATTGCACTGCATCTGCCTTACAATTGTGTTAAAGAAGAGCTTCTGCCTCAGTGTCAGTGCTTGGTTGTTAGTATACTATTAAAGTGATGCTGTGTTTGTTTAGGTTGTTTCATTTCAAAATACAAGCATCACAAAGTCTGAGTTATCAAATGAACTTCAAACATTTGTCAAGCATTTTATTTTAAATATTACAGATTTTTTTTTTAAAGAGTCATGTAATCACTTCCTATGATAATAAGCACATCACAGAAAAAGCTGGAAATTTAGCTCTCATCTTTTTTTCCTTCCATTTTCTGAACTTTAAGAACTACACATTAAAAAAATGAAGTCCTATAATTACACAATAGCATTAATACTAATATTCAGCAGGACAAATAGCACAAAACCTACGCTGATACTGGTTCCTGAGGCAGTAAACAGAACAACTTCTGAATGCATGAGAACAGATTTCTGGTCAGTTTAAAATTAATTTTGGATGAATATTCATAAAAGCTGGTGTCCAGTAATTTGTTACGAAACAGATTCCTAACCCTGCTGGAATGCAGTCAGTGATTAAAAATAGCACTGGCTTATAATTCCCTTTATGGACCATTAAAGATTTTACACTAAGCACCATATGTGTGCTGAAAATATCTGTACCCTGGTGGTAAAAAAAAACAATCCATTCTGCTTTGCTGCTCTCACCAGTGTTCAGCATGAGGAGTTTTGTTGTTTGTTTTTTAGAAAAGTCTGAGTCAGTGAAAGCCAGCATATGGAACCAAGTCATTTACTAAGGTGAGGCCATCCTGTGACAGTTGGCGCCGCTCAGTGTGACAGATGCTACTGCAGATCAGCACGCCAGGGCAACAAAACCATTCCTTTAGTTTGTCACCGAGCACCCCTATCAACAGAGCTGTTGTCACATAGCACGGACAATCTGCTCAAGAAGTGCAGACTTTTACAAACACTGGGTTTTGTGGGTTGGAAAAACAGGTCTGTATGGGCACTTTTAAAACGCAGAAAGCAATGCAAAAAAGCATTAACTTTTTGGTCCAATATAAATATTTAACATACAGTGTCCTATGTTTGAGCTACATTTCACTGTAGGTATCTGATGTTATGTTTAATGTTATCTTCCTCCTTAAGAAATATTATTACCATAGTAACTGTAAGTGTTTCATTAGCCTACTTACTGTTTAAATAAAGGGCTAATACATTAAAACTTTTAAAGCACTTACAAGGCGCATGATTTCATCATGTCCGTTGGAACAGCAAAGAAAACACAGCTCTTGAATATTAAATGACAAATTTGCATGTCAAACGGGAGTGCTGTTGCCTCAAATTTTGTAAATCAACATTACATGGGCATTACATTATGCAGGTGCTCTGAAAAAAGCTGTGGTTAAAATCCATTTGCCTATTTTGGCCTATCCGACAAACATGCATATGTGAGTGCGTGCAGCCACATGCCAAAAAGAAAAACCACAGCATGCATTATATAGACTACATCCATCTCTCTGTTTACCTGGGGGCATGACAGTCTCCGTGAGGCGTGACCCGGCAACAGGAGCAATAGTGTTGCAGGTGATGTTGTACTTGCTTCCCTCGATTGCCAAGGTGTTAGCCAGGCCCAGCAAGCCCAGCTTGGCAGCACTGTAGTTGGCCTGGCCAAAGTTACCATAGATGCCTGCGGCTGAAGTTGTCATAATGATTCTGACCACAGACAACCCAAGGCAACAAGTCAATGGTAATGCAAAGTGACATGCATCGCAATGGAGTAATAGAAGACACAGACGGCCCTCACACACAATCTCACAAATTAGTACACACTTTTCATGCATGCATAAACACACAGGAGTATGCATATGAAAGATATGAAAGCATCAAGTCATGTAACACTAGCCCATTTACACACTCACAACTGCTGTATCCCAGATACAGAACAGCACACAGTAAATCTACAACACATTTGAATTAAGGAACTGGGAGTGTATGGTGGGTATATGTAGGAATATAATCCAGTACACACAGCAAACACGCATCCTGCCACTTAAAATTCTGCTAGGAATCTCACGCAGAGAGTTCACCATAGTGAAGTAAATGTAATGAGGTTAAGTATCAATGCTAGATTAACTGCAGGAGACACCTGCAACATGCCGCCTCGCTGGTCATAAGAAAGTAGTGATCCATATCGCAGCACACTCGTACTGTAAACTGCAATGGAACCACCAGGGGACTGGCAATGATCAAACATTTTTCAAATCAATAACTTTTATGTGCCAAAGTCTATAAATGAATTACTGAGGGAACCTTTCATACTCTCCAGCATTACCACAAAAAGTTTTTTTTTTTTTTTTTAACCGAGCATGACATGATAAAATGTTTAATTGGGGACCTAATACAGAGGATAAGCATGTCTGTGTGCTCCGCCATGCTTCCATATATAGAGAGAGGGAGGGTCAGGCCAAGGACCTTTCTGCTCTTCATTTCTCTCTTCTGTGGCTTTGAATGCAGCATAAATTCATGACCGTGGTGACAAACAAAGAATGAAAATTGTCCGTGAGCATTGCAAAACATTTATACATACTACTAAATCTGAAACTTGTGTTAACCACACAACACAATATGCACTGGATGTGTGTTTAAGTTGGCCATGTCTTCATTTATCCATAGCGTCTTAAAAACAAGATCAATACTAACTGTATCTGCTGCATCGTCACTACTTCAGTATAAATTATCCGCTGGATTTCTTGCCTCTCATTCAAGTAGAGAAGAATCTCGGAGTGCACCTTCAACTCTCCCACTTCAGACCAGTGGATATTTGAATTTTTTATGATGTACTACTTGAAGAATGAAATGAGTCTGCACAGACATCTCTGCTGCTTCTAGTGGAGTCATCTTTAAATAGTATTTAAACTGTTCACGGAAGAACCTACAATGCTGCAAAACCAAATTAACGTGTTGCTTTCTCTCTGGTAATTTACATATGTATGTCAAATTTGCTGTCTTGGGCTTTTATCAGTGTGGATTTTTTTTTCCAGTTCTCCATCATTAAACTAGTGGTGCTAGCAATTAAGCAAACAGTATAAAGCAAATGGCCCAAGTGCATTCACGACATGTCCAGTTTAAGGGTGGATAATCTGAGCACAATGTAAGGTGAATGTCTCAAAGGTGTGGTACTTAGTCTCTTAATTAAGGTATGGTATGTTTTGTAACATTAAATAAATTAACTACAGCGTCTCCCGTTCCCTTGGTAAGCCAGGTGTGCTTGCAATTTTGCGGATTGCCATTTTAACGGTAGATTTGCCAAGTAGTAGGAAAGAACATTTGTCTGCAGAGGAAATAGATCTGCTTGTGTGCAGATTGCTGTTCACAAAAATATTATTTCACATTGTAATTTTTTTATTTTTTATCTTTTACATGTTTGGGCACTGCTGCATATCCTTGTGTGTGTGTAACAAGCAGAGTGAGTGGGCGTTGTGCACCCATCCATGTAGCGCACATATGACTCTCTTCATTATGCGGCCATCCAATAAGAGTAAACTACTGAGCCACTGACTTAAAACCAGGTTTTTATTTGTCAGTCGCACAATTGTTTTCCAACTGCCTCAACTCAAGATAGTACTGTGTCAACAATTGCATACATTTGCTATTTAAACTACGTGGGCGCTAGACAGGAAAACGACAACTGTGTCAGTCTGACGCAAGCAAAGACACTTAAGTTGCAGCACTTTGTGTATCTATGTAAGATAGAGTCTATTAAATAACTAAAGTCTGAGTTATAATACTATTTTTATAATATTGTGACAACAGACATGCTTTATTATGTCCAATTCATATCCTCAAGAGCCTACTTAAAGTGGGGAGCATTAAAACCCTTTTGAATGTCTTTGGTGCTTTAGCTGACGCCTGAATCAGTCCTTACCACACGGCCATTTACGTCATACTGATATCTCCTTGATTAAAGTCCAGCAGTGGTCTGTCTGCTGAGGATACTGTAACTTTGTTTAATCTAAAAAAAAATCCCACCAACGTAATAGGAGGATGACACATATTTTTTACCCACGTCAATAGCTGCTACAAGCTGCTGCGCTCTTTACCTGCCAAACTTTTGGTTTTTCATGTGGTTCCAGGCAGCTCGGGTCACCAAGAAGGAGCCTCTCAAGTGAACTCTTTGAATCAGGTCTGAAATGCAGAGAGAGAGGAGGGACAGAAAACCAACACATAACATTACACTCGTCTGTTAGTTCACATTAACAGTGTGGATCAGATCCAGCTTACAGTAGATTTTTAAACTCCTACACAGACAGTCTGTTTTTTCGGCATAAGGTCTTTCAACCCAAGCAAAAAACAAAAATTGTTCTACATATAGAACAGTGACGATCCAAACAACAGAAAACAATGAGTTGCTATGAGATGACCCAATACACAGTATGTGCTAAAGAGAGTGACGTGAATGTAAAGATCAGAGATGATTTATTTACCCCAATCCATGTCACTCGTCCTGGCAAATGACCGATCACGAAGTATCCTTGGCAAATAAAAGCCAGAAAGGGTTTTAGTCTTTTCAGACTGTGAGCCAACACTTATGGTTCTTTTTCATGATAATAGTGGCCCACGTTCCTATTAATATGGTAAAATGCACTAAAACAAAGTGTGACTAATGCTGTGAAATGACTTACCCGGCATTGTTTACAAGAACATCTGAAAGAAAAGATATACCACCAGATTTCATGAATTATACTAATAACATTATTGACAATTATTTTATTATAATAATCCAATGATACATTATTTACAGGTTTCCCACACACCTATTTTTCCAAATGCATCCAGCGCTGTCTGGATCACTTTTTCTCCATCTTCCACTGAATCTGTATGCACACGACAGAAAAGGTCTTTTTTTTTATAGATAGTTTTACAATTGATGTGATGAATCTGAAATTATTTCACATAACTGTGTTTCCAAAAGTCTGTCCATTGTTCTCAGCTATACTGTGCCTGGTTGTATTTAGGTTTCTACATAGAAAGGATGTGACGTGTAAGTGTTAAATACTACAAGGTAAGTAAAGTGTAAATAAAACAGATGGGAGAAGAGAAGAGAAAAGAAGAGGCCTATTCCAAACTTCTCACCATAGTTCGCCACAGCCTTGCCTCCCTTGGCTCTTATCTCCTCCACCACCTTATCAGCAGCTGCAGAACTCTTTCCGCCCCCTTTAGTGTCTGCCCCAAGGTCATTCACTTTATTGCAACAAGAAGAAAAAGATTAGCAAAAATGGGGCGAGTTCTGCAATTCTCCACGAGTGATTAGGTTAAAAGAAGAGTGAAGCTAAGCTGATTCCTTGTCAGAGTTAGGTGCCAGCTCAGTCCAGCAGCAGAAGTTATTATTTTGAGAAGGGCAAATGTTTATGCCAACATCTGCAACTGTGAAAAAGTAACGTCATTACCGTGACCTTCATTGCAATGCACACTTCTTCATGACATTTTGAAGTCCAATATATCTCAATCTAACTTTTTTTCCACCAATTCCAGTATCTAAATTCAGGGTAATTGATACCAGTGATCTTTATCGCCCACATGTGAAATCTGTAGAACTAACTATGTGAAACTAATGGGCATATTTCTCAGTTAACATGAGATCAGGGGTCTCTCCGAGTGTTTCCACTGCGACTGAATGAATATAATTGATAGCAGAAGTTTGGTCATGTCACGGGGATACCTAATCAAATTAGTGGGTTAAAATCAATCTGCAATATTGGACCTGTGCATCTATGCTTAAATCAAAGCCAGGACACCTCTGAACCAGCAGTCATCTTTAGCAGTGTAATGCTGGTGCAAGGTTTTACTCCTGCTCTCATGTCACACAGATAAAGACCACTGCTGCTGCTTTTGTGCGGAGTCAGCAGCAAATTACCTGAACCTCTGACAAAGATTTTGATAAGATTACATAAAAATGCACATTAAACTAACAAATTGGGGGAGAATTTGAATTTATGTTAAGCCAAATATTAACACAAATAGTGACATGACTGTCTCCACTGCAAACAAACAAAAAAAACTACATCAGAGGTTACAAGGGCTCACTTTTAGCAGGTAATTCCCTCTACCTGCTTGCGCTACGCATAATCAGCAGATCCACTATATTCGTTCTAAAAACAAAAACAAAAGGTATAAGGAGCTTAATGTGAATATCTTGTATGTACCTACTACTGAGGCACCTCTTTCAGCAAAAGCCAGAGCATATTCTCTGCCAAGGCCTGTGGAAAGACAAAACAGAAGAGTGAAGGGCCGAAACACAGGATTTAACACCCCCATCTGGATGTAACACCCCCATCAGGATTTAACACCCCCATCAACCCCCATCTGCAAGCACTGTTGTGGTGTTCCCGGCATGTGACCTTTCACACACTTCCACCAGTGTGATTAGGCATTGCAATACCTAAACTTTGCACCCTGTGTTCTGTAAATGAAAAGGCAAAAGAAAAGAAAAAAGAAAAAGAGCATCTTGCTCGACAAATGAACACAGGTCATGTTGAATAGTTCATTCTACACACTTCCTAAATTGTTCACTTTCACGACATTGCAGCCCTTTCGACGTTGTTAGCAGTCAGCAAGACACCGAGATTGACAGGAGGGTAGCTGATAGTGCACGCAGACAAACAGCAGATTTGTGCACCCGCTTGTCTTAATAACTTTGCTCACACACTTAACAACAAATACTCCACAACTAGCAGATTAGCATTCAGAGCTAACGTCACAAAAAGCCACTTTCGCGTCAACACAATCGATCACCCTCTCACGGTGTTTTTTGGGGTTTTTTTTTTACCTCCTCCGGCCCCAGTCACAAGCACTACTCTTCCCTCGAATAACAAGGACATAGCTATGAGACGTTACTGTCTTGTCTGTGAGCAGGACCGACGCAGAGGCGACAGTAGCTGAGCTGCTTCTGAGGACGCAGCAGGGAGGCAAAGTCCTGCACGCTCCACTTCCGCAATTACGAGAGGACGTTCTGAGCAGCGACCAATCAGAAACCAGGAATGTATCAACACGGCACCGCTGTTGATTTTTTTTAACACATGTGGTCTGCGTGCTTTGATCACATGTTTTCATGCGTTCAGCATACTCTGGTGTATATTTCATGCTGCACAAATGTTCCATTTATTTATACTGCATTGTACACATGTTTGTTTTTTTTCCAATATGTTTATTGTTTATTATTTATATTGTTTACCCTCAGTGCAGGAAACAGCGCTACCACAGGTCGTTTGGTCCCGACGGATGTCGGACTGTTCAACACCAGCATATCATAATGTAACACTGTACGTCATAGCTCCTGACACTTTTTTTTTCACCACAAGGTGTATTTATTTATTTTTGTGTATATAGTTTATATGTGTGTATATATACATTGGTCTATATTTTGTATTACCCCCCCCCCCCTCCCTCCCGCTCCCTACACCACCCTCCCCCCCAACACCCATCTTATTTAGATTGTATGCGTATTTTGTAATTTTTTTTCTTATTGGTTGCTTACCTTTTTTTTTTCTAACTGTATTCCTATGCTGCTGTGACGACTAAATCCCCCCACTGTGAGATTAATAAAGCCTTATCTTATCTTATCCCACCTTGTCCCACAGGAATCAATAAAACGTGTCTGGCTCTGATGATTAAAAATGTGTGTAGCCTATTTATTTTGATGTGTTCCAACAAAATAGGGAAACATTCACTTATATGATAATCATGATGACTGGTGTGAATCTAGTCGAATACGTCATAATATCTGTTATGTTAAAACACTGTAGTCTATTTGATGTTGCTTCTGAGAGGTAATATGACTTGAATATGTTTAAACTGTAAAAGGTTTCAACTTGATGACTGGTTGAAGTAGCAGCAGTGCAGCTAATCTAATGACTGGGAGCAATTTGGATATCATAGTTTTTCTGCAGATAATTAATTGAC
>NW_027185436.1:7517500-7587423 GCF_022577435.1 Embiotoca jacksoni
ACTGGAGCCGAGCCTGGCTCTGAGGAGGGACCCTGCCCAGATGCTTGGCACAGCCGCTGAGGCCGCCTGGCCTACAGCGGGGGCTGCGCGCTGGGATACTGGTTTTACCTCTTGTGTGTGTCCCAACAAATTATCCATTTAAAGACTACATGGGGAGCTCCACTGCCTTCTGTCTTTCTCTTCATCTCTCCCTCTCAGTCACGGGCGCTCTCCTTCCTCTCCTCGTCACTCTCTTCATTTCTCCCTCAGCCTCTTCTCAAAGACACTGCTTGAACATATATTTCAAACCCTCAGATAATAACAAATGTGTTTTATAGCAGGCTAACGTACTGGTTCGTTTGACTTGAGGATCCTGATTCGGGAAATGAACGTAACATACTTGTCATTGCCGTAATTATTTTATGAATATTTTAAAGGGAAATATATGGACTTTCCTCTCTGGTTAGTTTATCTCCTCGGTTATTTCAACAGTGTTTCAGCTATGATACTATTAACATGCAGCTATTTGACAGCTTCAGTTCTGGGCATCAAAGTCATAGATAGTTCCCCAAGGGAAGAGAACCAGGAAGGAACTCTCCTCTGAAGGGAGTGTTTTTGGGTAAAACTCTGAAAATGTCTGTGGAACATAGAGATTACATTGCTGAGTATCAGGTATTCGTTCCCAGCAGAGTTTAGCAGCATCATTAAATGGTGCAGGTATTGTCTGAGCGCTGCAAACATAAATACACGGGAGAGTAACTGTGTCCATGTCCAAAGTGCGAGTCCTCCCTCTCATTACACGTTAATGGGAAGCACATCATCACTCTTTAGTCATCTAGTCAACTTATGTTGGTGCAGACTGTTTGCTGGAAATCCAGTGAAGCCCCGTGTCCTGGAACAACCTGTTGTGCATATGTTTTGTATATGTTTGTATATGCCTGTAGAGTATGCAGTGCAGATTTTTTTTTTTTTTCCAGTTTTCCTCGTTGCCCACAAAACAAAATTTCTGCTGCAACAGTTCTTACACATTTCCCTGTAGGCTGCGACAGAAGGTTTCCTCACGGAGAACTGTGGAAGTATCTTTGGGTTTAAACATTTACCTGATGAGATCTTACATTCATTTCTACTGACCTTTGTGGAGCATTAAAATAAATAATGTCTTTATTACTCTTTTTTTTTTTTTATTGCCAGCTCTTTATAATCATGGTCTGCAGTATACTGTATTTATGAATAATCTTACATTTCAAGAGGACAAATTCATTCCGTTATTTAGTTTTATTTGTGTGGATGTTGCGAAATAGTAGACTGACAGTCTGGGGATTTTTCATATCTCTAACCATTTCTTTTTGTCAATATGACGTCCTCTGCCATCTTTTGTTCTCCCCTAACATTGGTTTTATATTAAAAAATGATATTTGTTGTGTGTTGCCTTCCAGGATATGTTTGGTGCTGTTACTTCTCTCAGTTCTACTGGTGCATGAGATTGATGTAATATATCATTTATGTCAGAATCTGGCAGGCTCATGGTTTTGCCCATAAATTGTAGTACTTTTTATGGTTTTTTTTCTCTTCCGTGTGTTTTTTGTCGTAATATCTTAATCAGTCTTTAATCTCATAAATGTTGGATCAGAGTGTGTTCTTCAAATGTCAAATTGAATTTAAATTGAAATGAATTAACGAAGAACTTACAGAGATAAAAACATCAGCTCCTAACAAGAATATTGTTGAAGTCCTTCACTTTCTTGCCCTACATCATCATTATTTTCCAACTTGCCAGCTCTTTTTTCTTTCTTTCTTTTGCTGAGATTGTTGTAGGTGATATTTCCTCCCCTCATCACGACATTGTCACATTTATTATTCCTGACCTCAGCTATCGAAGTGACGCTTCCTCTTCTTGTCATCAGGTTGTTCATGACATTGACACCCTGACTTGTGACCTGCAACTGGAGGAGGACGGACTGACAGACAGCTCCAAGACGGACACACTCAACTCCAGTTCGAGCTCCACCACCACCACCACCACCGCTTCCAGCCTGGAGAAGATGAAGCTCTTTCCCGATGACTGCATCTTTAAAACACCCGCGCCCCCCGCCCCGCTCCCTGTCAACCCCACTGCGGTCCTGACTGTCCTCAAGAAACCGCACCCACCCCTACCGCCTCCAAGACTTACCCCTGTGAGAGCCGAGGATCACAACATTAAGAATCTGCCTCATCCGACATTAGTGTTATCAGGGAATATATCCAAGGCTAACGGGTCTCTGTTAAGGAATGGCGGGGTTTTCCCATTGAAACCGAGCAGGGATTTATTCTCCTCCACACCGTGCTTCATTTCTAGTGACGGCGGAATCCCTGAGTCGGGGCTTGTCCCTACGTTGCCCAGGCCCATGCCTCTCCTCCGCCATGAAAAGAACAAATGCCCCAAGGCCCCCGGCAGGGAGCCCCGCGAGAGGGAGCGTGTCCGCTTCAGTGAGAAGGTCCGGTACCACGGCTACTGCCCCGACTGTGACCTCCAATATGATGTGGACGACACGGAACGACACTTGCAAGCCGAGCTGAACGACCTGCGACTCAGCCCGGTGCACTGCTGCTCTTCTTCCTCCCCTCCTCCGCCTCGTGCTTTCTCTCACGAACTCATGTTGGAAAACGGCGGGCTCCCGGTCAGCCACAGTTTCCCGCCGACATCGAGCACTCCTCCACCTTGTGTGCCTCCTCACACGCCTTCCCTAAAGCCCCAGAAAACAATCCTACGCAAATCAACCACCACCACGGTTTGACACCGAACCCCACCCGTTCTGTCGAACTTAAACATTCTTGAATCATTCATAGTGTTTTCTATTTTGTGAGCGCTTTCTACTCCAGTGGAACTTTTGGATTATCCAAACAGGGGGGGGGGGGAGGAACGGTTGGGAAATAGGAACCAAAAGGATGGATAAAGTGACCCGAGGGAAAAGGCATCGCCGTGGGCGCCGAGACATACAGAGAGATCAGGAGGAAGTGGTGAGTGTGTGTGTGTGTGTGTGTGTGTGTGTGTGTGTGTGCGTGTGTGTGTGTTTGTACGAGTGTGTTTGTCAGGAAGACAAAGGGAGGAAGAACAAGAGCAGTCGCATGTGTGCGCTCATGCATCTCTGTGAGTCTGTCTGCGTACAAGTTTTATTTGTTTATGTGTAGTCACGCGTGTGCGTATATGTTTGTGAGCAGCATGTGTGCGGTGTGTGGTGTTTGTGGCCGGTGATAAATGACTGAAAAATATACAGGAGCTGAAACGTTTGGCAAAAGACGGCTGGCAACGCGAAAAGCTCAATTGTATCTGTGTCTTTCTGGAAGCTCTTGGTACTAACGAGTCTCAAACTCAGGAAGTTCTTTCCGAGAGGCGCTCTGATTAATTCATGCCCCTCTGGATGAAACAAAAAAAAAACAAAAAAAAACAAAAAAAAACCTGCCTCCCCCCAGATTTCCTCCAAAGCCTACAGATTTTCCCATATTCTGACACTTACATATACACAAATAGCTTTACATCGCCAAATAGATCAAATTCATCGCAGACAGGTATCGACGAAAGTGTGAGATGACACAACTGCCCTTTTGATCTGTGTCAACGTCTGTCTCTCCGCCAATTTCGAATTGAAAAATCTCGTATTTCATTTTTTTTCTAATCAAATCTATGTGTAGCCGTACAACTGTCATGTGTGTAGACACCCCCCCCCCCTCCTCCCCCTGTGATACGAACACCCCCCACCCCCACCCCCACCCCTCTGGGACTAAACAGACAATCAACTAATCAGTTCTGCTCTTGAGTAGATACCATCAGGCAGAAAAACGCTGCACTTTATTTCCTCAAGGGAATACAAATCAGAAATAATGTCATTCTATCTCAGTTGGTAGTCTCCGTTTTATTAGCTTCTATTCAGAGACATTTAATAAAGCTTGTGTTTCCTGTGTACGTGCACAAACTGCGCGCGCACGCGGCCGATGTTTCGAACGTTGTCTGAAATAGTTCTCAAATCGACGATCGGGGCATCTTGAACTTTGCCCGTGTCAGCGCACACGTCTTTGTCTTCGCGTAGGTGTGTGTGTGTGTGTGTGTGTGTGTGTGTGTGTGTGTGTGTGTGTGTGTGTGTAAAAGCACGTGTCAGTTTGACAGACTTGGGCAGACAGCATACCCTGCAGTTAGATGGGAATAGGAGCACCTTCCTCCCAGCAATGCCCTTAATTAGCTGGATTAGACAACAGGAGATAACGGCGCTGCCTCAGCCAGCCTTCGTGCCAACGTTAGCCTCGACAAAGCTCTGAACCGCTGCTGCACACATTTCATTATGATCTCCAGAGGGAGGGAGCGCGTGCTGACAGGCAGTGAGGTGTCAGTAAGTAAAGTGAAGGAACAGGAAGGTAAACGTGGAGTTGTGTTTGCTTAGGTGGCAGGATGTTATATAAGTAGTCCATTTAATACGTATATGTCATTCGTATGTTTGTGTCAGGGTGGGAAGCTCGAAGGTTAAGAAAAGGAGAAAATCAGGGTACCAAATAGCACACTGTTGAGTAAATCCAATGCGTGACCTCGCTGGCCTTACCATCTAAAGTCGGCGCGTGGATTAGGGATCAGCGGATATTCAGTCATGAGAAAAAAGGAGAAAGAGCGCGAGGGGAAGGAATGCCCTTTCCAGAGGGAGAGGGAAAGTGTGGGACGGAGAGAGATCAACGCTGATGCTGTTTTGGCTGCGTTGGGTTTTGTGCTGCCGTTTCAGGGCGTACGAGGTTGCGTGCGTGTCCTCTTCAGGATTGCTCTCGGTGGTGAACGTGAACTATATTTACCTTGTATTAACGGATCCTATTGAATCCGGCAGCCGCACGCGCTCGCGCACAAACAACGTTGGAGCCGAACAGAATGAAGTGCAGTCAGTATCATCAATAGATGCAGCTCGTGAGGGCTTTCGCAACTGTGGCACTGCCTTACTAGCTAATGCACTATTCATCATTGAGGCGAGGAAATTGACACAGTGGATTTGGCTCTGTATGATTAAAGGGGACACATTGAAAAAGTAAAGGCATCTGCGCTCTTTTTTTTATTTTATTTCCCTCTGTGTCCCTTTTTTTTTTTTTGTATTTGGACCTTCAGACTTAAGAATTTGCTTCGTGTTTGGAAATAGTACAAGAAAAAAATAAATTGAACACATAATCCCCCTTTTCAAGGACACCAGTGTCCTCTTCTTAGCTTAATTGTTCCTGAGTTTTTATTTTTCATTTCAGAAGGAGTTGAGTCTGTTAACTGTAAAACTAAATGTATTGAATTTCACCACCAAGCTTTGACAACAAATTATGTTTTTTTTTAATTCTCTGACCGATCACAGTGGCTGTTCCCTTCTCCAAGTCACAAAAGGGATTTTTTTTTATTTATTTTTTTTTTATTTGCTTTGACTACTGACGTTGGTGGACATTGGTGCAGTGTTCACTAGAGCTGGATATCATTCAAAATGTTTTAATACTCGTGCCATTCGGTAGTTGAGTTTTAGTATCAGCTCCAAACAAAACTTTTTTCAATGATTTACGAATACAAATACAGTTTATTTTGCCGGCAGGTTAATTTCTCTGTATTTCGCAGAACGGGAGTTTTTTTTTTTTTAAACTCGGGTGTCTGGTGACACGAGTCATTTCTCGGAGGTTATGAAATAAAAAAATGTAAAAAAATGGACCAGCGTTTTGATGTAGGCGCGCGTCAGCAGAGTTTTTGTAATTACTCTTGCTGGCAGAAGGGGGAGACAAAAGCTCTGCACAGGAAGGAAGATTCCCAACAGACCACTGACATGCTTCTGTTGTCAAATGTATTTCAATCCACGGTGCTTTGAAGTGTCGAGTTGAAAGTCGTATCCTTGTCACTATTTTTAATCTCAACTATATTCATACAACATACCAGACACTTCATATTTGTGGAGAGGCAGAGTGATGGATGTGAAGAGAAACTGTTGTGACATTTGTACTAGCTGGCCAACTGTTCTTTGGATTCATCACTCATGGTTTAACACACATCAGTGACTTATTACGAGGTTGTTCCTGTAACACAGAAGCCGCAGCTCCTCTGACCATGGGTGTGGGAGTTTATCGCTGTTTTTGTAAAGGCTAGCTGAGCTCCAGGGCTCCCGGCTGGAGGATGAAGTTGTAATGGGTTAGGGAGGAGGTGGATCTTCACCGCCTCCATCGTGAGTCAGGACTGACTCAACTGCACTGACCTACTCCCTACAGCTCAGAGATCTAGCTCATAGCCCACCTCTCTCTCTCTCTCTCTCTCTCCCTCATTTCCTCATTTCTTTCTTCCTCTCCCCTTGGATGATGATTCACTCCCACTCAGCAGCATCTGTATGCATAACAATCTCTTTGCGCACATGCATTTCTGTATGCATGTGGTTGAGGTGGCTATTATTAAAACATATCTGACACTTTGCGCAGCAAACACCTTTGGCAGCATTTCCATCTGCGTATTTAATCAAAAGGTTCCCCGCGGCAGCCTCAGTGTTCTTCACTTCTGAGTGACGGATTACAAATGAGCTTTTCAGGATGAAAATATTTACTCCCGGGTTGTTTGCATCCTCTAATAAATTATTAGGAGCATTAGCGTCTTCATTTATGGCTTGTGTGTTTTAGATTTGAACCCCACGTCCTGCTGACACGACTGCTGCGACGCCTCATTTCATCGGGCGAATGAGTGAACCTGCTGCTGCCACAGCGACTTCAAACTCTCTTAGATCTGAGTCACTGATCGACGCGGTTACTTTTGTAAATGTAAAGATGTTGCCTTGATTTGTTTCTTATCGCACAATAATCACACGTGGACTTAAAATGCTTCCAGAAGAAAGAAGCGTTGTCTTCATCCCATTTTCCAACCTGGCAGGTGCATAACGTGCAGTAAAACTCGGTAATAAATGCGCCAGAGTGAGACGCACATTTTGCCAGTGAATATTAATTAGCTGTTGTTTCTCTGTCTGATTGTTGATGGTGAAAGTCTGCCAGGAGACACAGCTGTCTGTTTGCTCGTCCCCATTCTGCATGCGCCATTTACTTCGCTTTGTTTCCCTCAATCAGCATTATTTCATTATGATAATTGAAAATGAAAATGTTATGAGGAAAGCATTAAACAAAATGTAAACTGAATAATTGTGGTGTTGCGTGCCAGAGGCACTCCATCTGTAACGGAGATACTGTAGGCGAAGTTCATTAGAATACAAAATAGACATGACCCACATTGCCAAACGCCAGAGCAGTCGGAATTAAATCTGGTGCACATTCGGCAGCAATACTGGCTCGTCTTGGTGCTTCTTTATCAGTGACTCATCAAAGTCATGATGTGGGAAAATGAGTGGGCACGTCTGCGTGCGTGTTGTCAAAACGTGTGCGCGTCTATTTTAATATTGAAGGGATAGGCGTGCGTGTGTGTGTGTGTGTGTGTGTGTGTGTGTTAAAGGTGTATGAGAGTACAAAAAGACGCTTGGGTACATGCAGCCATGTGTGTGAGACGGAGTCGAAGGCCGTGAGACGGCTCAGTGCAACTTTGAAAGCTTCGGTGGTGAAGCAAAGCTTAATCTGAGGATTTCATGCTCTTTTGGAGACGTCGGCTGCACCTTACGCAGGGAAGGTAAACAATATCTCGACAACAGAATCAGATTTGTAAGAGCGTCGGGGGCCCAGATGGGGTCCTCCGCTCGTCGAACCCCTCCAGACGTGACTAAGAAGCACTGAATAAAAGCACAGGAGTGACACACACTGAAGAGCTGTCATTTCCCAAAAGGGAAGGCTTTTTAATCCACAGAGGAAAATGTGCAAAACGGCTCAGCCTCATTAACTGTAATGGCTTGTGTATGTGTTGCTGGGTGCTCGTGTCTGGGCAATCATACCCGGCTATATTTTCATTTTGCTCCATGAAAAGCGATCGTTGCTGCTGTCGCTGTCAAGTGGCTCTCCTCTGCACACTCAAGATATTCACATTAATGTGTTTCCTCTTTTTCCTCTGCAGGGCCCTTTGCGATACTGGAGACACGAGTGGAGGGTCGGCTCGCTTCATGACGCCGATCGGCACGGGGTTGATCGGTGACAGAGTCGAGGCCGAGCATCAACCTTCTTTTACAGAAAGCAGATAACACCACACAAGATCACCCAGACTAATTCATGCTTTGACTTTTGAGCGCTAAAAACCTCCAGACAGAGTTTTGCTGAGGCACTGTCAAACAGGCCAAACAGTAAGGTAAGATGAATTTATAGCTGTGGAGGTGATTTTTTTTTTTTCTTCTGTCCATATAAATGGTTGAATTAAAGATTAAAGCACTGCTGAGACCCTATCGTCAAAATAAAGAGGCGAGTTAAGATGAAGATGGGGTGAAATGATGTCAGCCAGTATTTGATTGATGTCTACGCAGACTTTTGCTCTGTGCATACTCAGATGGAAATCAATAGCTCTACTCAACTGGCGGAATTTGCCTTTTAAGAAATGTAATTGTTTGTGTGTGCGGAGCCCAACATGTCTGCCTGTGAGCAAACTGCTGCTCTGCCGGACTGCAAGATAAGGAGAAAATAACATTGTGTCAGTGTGTGCTATATGCACAGCCACAGCGTTTCTGTTTTTGGAAAGACTGAAGTCTTGAAAAGAATGACGATGTGGTCACTGATCTGTATCCAGACATTATGTTCGTTCTACATCAAACTCTGTTTGCTCAACTGGTGCCCCGTAGGCAATGTTTTCTTCACAATAACATGCAGTACAGTGTGGTATAGTTGCAGCTTTAAGGGATTATTGAAGAAGTAATAATTTGCATCAAATTTTCTTTGTATACAAATATACATGTTTGATATGGATATATTTCAGGCATTTTTCTACAGAGACTTTAACATTTAAAGAGATGATATTTTTGATATTGTGTTGAGAGGTATTTTGACAAAAGCTGACATCCACTGGAGTTCCGTGTTTTTCAGCAGGACAGGGGAGAGAAGGATTACTTATTTATATATACAAGATGATGTTGGTATGGATGAAAATCTTCAGCGCATTGAGAAGCTTTACAGAATGGGCTGCATTGTGAGGAAGGAAAAAGAAAGTAAGGCGGAGAAGAGAAGTGGCGTAAACCAAATACCTAGATGTGCTTTATCAGACGGGAGGCATGGGGCCGAATGGATGCATGACTGACTCTTCACTTTGTCCTGCCATCACTGTGTTTTTCTATGCATTTCTGTGGAGAGGCTGTCTGTTGGTGGGTCCAACATGCAGGGTGCTCTGCTCTCCATAATAAGAGTTATTTCCTCATATGATGTCCGTCAGGTTAATCCTGCAGTCACTACAAACCTGACAAATTCCCACGTGGCTTTGGCTGATGAGTCATAAATTATAACATTAACATTTATTCATATAGTACTTATCAAAACCAGAGAAGGAAATTAAAAAAATATATATATATATATAAAGAAACAGATTTAAAGGGAAGAAGAATAGTACTATAATAGGTGAACACATATTCATAGGCCATTCTGGATATTAAAGGGTTGAGAAATGTTTGCTGGTGAGCAACAAAATGTCTTTAATGCACAGTTTCTCACCACGTTCAGATTAGAGGCACCACACTCGTAAACTCCACCTCTCTGTTCTCATCAGACGCAGGGACTGAATTCATGACCGAACTCTGGATCAATAAAGAATCTGTTTTAAAGACGATTGGAATGTCTAAAAAAAAAAAAAGAAGAAGAAGCTGTCAGTGATATTTTGTTGTGTGTTCACGAACTGTTCAGAAATAACTTGTGAGAAGTAAATTCTTTGCACTTAATGTCGGTGTGTTTGTGTACTTTAAACTGAAGAATTTCTTGTTGATTTCATGTCGGTATTCTCTATTATAAACTGTGCTTTTGTAGATTAATCTTTGGTAATGTCAGGAATCTGTGAACCGGGAGTCAAATAGAGGAAATTAAACTGCAAGAGCATCACACTTAATCAAAGCTACCAAACGGCAGTGCAGGCAAACAGTTCAAAATGGAAAATACACTGAACGGCTTCAGCGGCTCCATCAGTTAATTGAAGATTAATGTGATGAGATAGCAGGCTGGCGGTGCTAAAGGCCATCGAGGCTCCAGAAGAGACTCTGTTTGGGTTTTCTGTCCCGTTAGACCTTCGTGCAGCCTGCTTTTTGTGTTCAGAACTGCCTCCTCAGACCAGCCTGCTTTCCCGTCTGCTGCATCGCCTGATTTGACCCACCGCTCCTCTACTCTCATCTGTTTCCACTCGGCCAATCATCCCCACAGTATTCATACCTCCAGTTCACCTCGTCAGGCGGGAAACCCGGGCAGGTAGGAGTGGCTGGTCTGAAAAGCCAAGACAATAATGGGAGCACAAAAAACAGACTGAATGGATCATGAAATGAAAGAAGGACTAAAAAAAAAAGAAAAAAAAAAAAAGCAGGATACTCTAATGAATTCATGGTGGCCTGTCAGGGTCACACACAGCGAGGCAGCAGCTCAGCGCCATAAAAATGAAGGACAGGGTTTTAGGAAACAGGACAATGGTGGTCTAGAGGACAGAGAGGCGAGCTTAAGACTGCAGTGTCATAAGGTCAAATCCATGAACTGGACAAATTTACTCATAAGATGTGCTTTGGAAAAGAACATGTTGAACTCGCTGCCTTGATGCTCCTGAACAAGCAACCACTTCAAAGACGGATGTGGTTGCGCTGTAGCTGTTCGCATCATGTGAATAAAAAGCAAGCTGTTGCTACAGATCGTTTTTAAAGATTAATTCTAAGGTGCTTTACTGTAATTTCTGTGAATTTACAATTTTGGCAGAGAGGCTATTTTAAGTAATAGAAAGAATATATATCTAATATAGTAGCAATATAATGATTTCAAAATACCCAAGTCCAAGTCGCCTCATAACGACCACACCCTTTACATGAGTAGCTCCATTTTCTGCAATTGTTGCCCCTCTAAATGTTTTAAATCACTTAAGAATAAGCAATAAGAAATGAGGCATTATTGCAGATTCAAAAACTCAATAATATATAAATAGAGTTAATTATCTTTTCTTCAAGCAGCTTCTACAACCATTAAATGCTGCATACAACACAGGTTTAATAACACTCCAGTGGTGGTCTTGTAGTTGCAGTTCTTGTTATATTGTCAGAGCAGCAGCAGGCTGTCATTTTCAATGGTTAATCTGCAGATCATTTTTTACATAAAAAAAAGACAATAGTGAAAAATCCCCACCATTCCCACAATAACCGGTTTACAGTCACATAAGACAAACAAAAGCACTCTTGAGAAGCTGAAACCAGAAAATGTTTTGCATTTCCCCTGAAAAATGACCCATTAATTGACTAATCAGTGAGGTTTATTTTGCTGCCAGGTGTCGGTATAATGTTAAACTGACATTTTTTTTTTTTTATCATGTAGAAATCAAGTCAAATGTCTGGTTAAGTAAAAGAATAAATTATGAATGCCTGTCAAAATAAAACAGACACTCAATTGAGACGTTAATCTTCACCATATCACATTATATTAACATAATGTTGTTACTTCGTAATTAATAATAATAATAATAATCATAATAAATGTTTGTCCAACTTCTAGGGACTTTATACTTGACAAATTAGATTAACAAGGCGTGTCAAGAGTTTGAAAACACAAATTTGTGAAATATTTGTCATTTTTGTGAACAGAAAAAAAAAAAAAAAGACAACTACAGATGTTATTTTCCCATCAAGTATGAAGTATTTTTTAAATTATTAAAATGTGGACCACACAAGACACAAGACTGCTTTAAAAAAAAAAAAAAACCGGTTTCAGATCCAGGAAACCTGCCGTGGTCCATCCGCTCAGGTGCAGCAAGCAGCAGCCGGGTGGCGTCGGACAGCTGCTCCGAGTGCTCCATCTCTCCAAGGGCAAGGACAAGGCGCGCGTGTTTTAACTCACCGGTCATCCGGATCGCAGACGTTTCACCAGGAGAATGGTCGGGATGACACCGCCCGATCGAGCTTACTGCGTATTACACAACATGTGCCCTCCCTGTTGTTCACGTGACCGGCGAGAAACGAAGAAAAAGGAAAAGAGGGAAGGAGGAAGAAATAAATTTAAAAAAAAATAAAATAAAAAAAAAAAAAATATATATATATATACATAAACAACGGGGGATTATCCGTGTTTCTGGCGGAAGGAAGCGTCCTTCGCTGCAGGTAAGACGTCATGACAATGAGCCAGAAAGCATAATGTTATCATCGGCGGTGCGTTTGAGTGTGCAGCTGTTTACAGCTAGCTGGTGGGCTCGCGATGCCGACGCTGGATGCGTATTTGTGTCCACCAAAGTGGCTAAATGTGTTAAGCGCTTTAGCACACGGACGGACGGACAGACGGACGTGCTTTCCGGTGGTGGAGCTTTTATTTTGCGGTGACCAAAGTGCTGATGTGTCAAAAGCTTGTGACCAACCAGCCCGCTTGATACTGAGTCACTCGTCCAAACACGGATTAGAGGTGGAGGAAAAAAACAAAAAAAACAAAAAAAAAACAGCTAATCTGTAACATGTTGGCCTCTTTTATATCTGAAAACAACTGGATGCTGGCTTCACCTTCACTTCCACCCGGACTGGGTGTAGCTGGCAGCGTTGGAGGGAAAACAAGTGTGTAACAACAACTCGTGACGTTTGTCTTCAGTCTAGGCTTCATTTTGAAGACAAAAGTCAACAGAAGGTGGAGACTTGTTGAGCTCTCCCAGATGTGATGGGAGTGGATGGCAGCTGGACATGAGATAAACAACGTAAGTAACTTTTACATGTATGGATTATTGACAGCACACCAGAAGTTACACCAGAGTCCGGCCTTACTTTAACTGTTGTTGGGTTGTTGTTTTTTTCTGAACAGACTTCAATTGGATTAGCTGTTGTTTACACAGAGGGGAAAGTCCCAGCGCGCAGTTGACCATGTGATTACGCAGCTATAATTCAACAACTTCTCGGCGTTGTATAACTTTTTAATTTGCGCTATATTTGCAGCAGGTCAGTTCTATGCAGTATTTATTTATTTATTTTTTTTTTTTTAACGAAACTACGGTTGTATTTTGCCAGGCCAGTCTAGGGTCGTGTCCCTGCACTATGAATGTAAAAGTGTTTACAGTGGCAGGATGGCTCAGTGAGGAGGAGTGTGTGTGTGTGTGTGTGGGGGGGGGGGGGGTGTTGACTGAAGTCCAGTTGGAAAGCATCAACCCCTCTCTTAAGTATCCAGTGCAGGTTTATCTTTCAGCACAAGTTGATTAAGCACGACTTAAAGCAGAGACGGCAACTAATAAGAAAATCTGCTGGTGCAGTGAGTTTCTGAAAGGAAAAGCTGCGGACTCCTGTGGCCTTCACAAATATGCACTAATCCACTCAAGCTTGAAGATGACCTCTGTTTTTACAATGTTCTTTAGGTAAATCAAAAATCTGCTGAGGAAGAGGAGGAGGAGGAGGGGAGAGGATGAAGCTGAACGAACGCAGCGTGGCGCATTACGCCACCTGTGACTCGCCACCTGACAAGACGGGCTTCTTGTTCAAAAAAGGTGAGCGCAACACGGCCTATCACCGGCGCTGGTTTGTCCTGAAGGGAAACATGCTTTTCTACTTCGAGGAGCGCGACGGCCGAGAGCCCATCGGTGTCATCGTTCTCGAAGGGTGCACCGTGGAGCTCTGCGAGTCTGCTGAGGAGTTCGCCTTTGCCATCAAATTTGATTGTGCCAAAGCGCGGGTGTACAAGATGGCCGCCGAGAACCAAGCAGCCATGGAGTCGTGGGTGAAAGCGTTGTCGAGGGCCAGCTTCGACTACATGAGGCTGGTGGTGAAGGAGCTGGAGATGCAGCTGGAGGAGATCCAAGAGGCAGCGGGAGGTGGCTTTGTCGGGTCTGGGGTCGGAGGCCTGCAGGGCAGGCCCAAGTCCTCCAGGCGGAACCAGGTGGCACGGTCCAGGTCTGGAGCGTCGTCTTCTTCGTCCTCTTCGTCTTCCTTATCATCATCATCATCAAGTGCCCCTCCACCGTCAGCCGCCTTCTCGGCCCAGAAGAGCCTCCAGGATGAGATGCAGCTCAGCTCTGGGTGCTCCAAGGAGAATGGAGTTGCATGGAGTAAAGCATCAGCCGCCTTGGCTAACGGCTGTGTGGAGGGAGCGGCATCGTCCTGTGTGGCCTGGGAGGGCAGCGCAGACTCTGGGAGCGTCGCTGGCTACGGGGCCGATGGAGTCAGGGCTCCACCGGTGCCGCCACGGAGGAGAGGCGCGTCTCTGGAAAGCCCCGTCTCCCCTGGCACTGGCTGCTTCTCCAAACTCCACGACTGGTACGGCAGAGAGGTGGAGGAGCTCAGAGTGCAATGGCTGCAGAGCCAGTAAATGAACGGAGGTGGATTATCTCTTGTGTTTTTCTGGTGATATCATTCATTCCTGATCATTCTGCAACGCTACGCCCTTTCTGAACCCAACAGAAAGGCGAGGCGAGTAAACTGAGACTTCATTTCAAACCACAGTCTTATCAGCCATTGAAAAAAAGACAACAAAAAAAATATTAGATTGTTTCCAAGTCTTGTCTGGCACAGGATGATCAATCTGTTTTAATCATGAACACGATCCTTTATACAATCCAAGAAACCCAACATCTGCTCTTTTCCACTTTTTTGCTGAGTGACATTTGCCACTGACCATTAAACATGTTAAGAAAACTGTATTCAAATTGCTAATAACCTATTGAAATCATCAATATTTCTAACACAATGTGAAGAATTTAGCCTTGATTGGTCTTATAGTAGATACAATTAAGGAGAAATATACTGTATTATTACTATATGGCCAGTGTTAAAGATTTGACTGCCCTTCTAGCTTCCAAACATACCCGTGTAATTCTTTTGAGGTTTTTTTTTCTGTAATACAGTTGTGTTTTCTTTAGTTGTTCTTGCAATTACTTTGCTAAGCAGTGAATCACAACTGTTAAATCTTTGTTTATTGCAAGGCAAAAGCTCAAGATGGTTTCAGTTATATCCAAGAAGGCTGCATGCAGTGAACAACGACCTAAAGACATTGCGCAAGACAAATTAACATCTCGGCTCAGGCTGTTGTGACACATTAACCACCATAGAGTGACAAAGCTGAAAGGAGATCCTGCAGCGAAGCCCTGATTTGGTGCTGTCCAATCTTCCTCCTCTTGATCATCAAACTGTTCTGAACTAAGAGCTTGAATCAGGAAATTAAAGTCTATCAATCTAATGGCACGAAGATAATTTGCATCTTTCAAGTTAGAAATTCAGGATTTTGAGTTTGCTCCAACTTTAAACCACCTCAACTAATATCGTGACGTGGAAAGAAACGAGGATACTCTGGGAATAGGAAGGGGGGGGGGGGTTCAGATTCCTCTCCATTCTCCCACCGGAGCACAGCTCACCCTGGAGGCCTTGTGGGGTTTTTTTTTTTTAATGTCAGAGCATCCTCTCGACAGTCACTGGGGACCGTGGTGGGAGCTGGATGTCTCGCTCCGAGCAACACACCCTTTATTTTTAGACCTTGTTAGCCAGCGGCCAGATGAGGCTGTGTCATAAGAGTGCTCGTCACTTAGTTCTCGTTTGACTCGTGTATTTCATAAAAGGAGATTCTTCATTCCTGAACTTACAGGATGTTACATGGGTCTTTGTAATTCCCGATAGATTTCATTTCATACAATCGAAGCATCTTAATACGATCGTACTGTTGGGTTGTTTGTTACAACTTATCCTGAATGTTACTAACCTACAGGCCTACACTGTATGTGAAGATGTAACCTTTAGGTTTGTGTATAAATAGCTACTCTTCCATGTTGGAAATGATCACTAACAGTCTTCATTCACAATGAGCTTTTTAAAATGAAATACAGTATGAGCAATCATGGAGCCATTTACATTTTTCTTTTATATGTGCCTTATGTTATCTGCGTGTCTCTGTTTTTGCACTTGCAACCATTACCACAAGACTGCAGTGATGGGAGGATTTGACTTTTCCTGTTTTTCGACTGTACGGCTCTTTCTTGCTTGCCAAAGGCTGATCTCAGTGCAATCACTTTTTGACAATGGCTCAGTTACTTCGGTCTGCATCAATGCACAGCACTATCATTACTGTTGTACACTTTGGCTTGTGCAGAAACAACAGTGTGGGATAGAGTTTTTAAAATGTCAACAGTAAGACTATCCTTTTGAGACATATGATCTAAAATAATAGTGGTGTTAGTGCTCAACAGATCATTCCTGAAGCGTGTTACCGTCAGGACAGACTAAAGGAATATTTAAAAGTGTCAAAAGAATCATATAACTGATCATTTATTTCATAAAGTGATATATATAAAAAAAAAAAGAGTGCCAAGTGAGGAATGCAACCTAAATACACAATGACCAATTTTGTTCACTTACATTTCTATGATTTTTCTTTTTTAGTAAAATGATTCAATGTTATAATGTACAATTAGTATTATGTTGAATAATCAACAATATTTAACACATGTTCCTATCATTGTAATCTGAAAAGATGTTTGGCTGTAAACCACTCAAATAAACAATGTTCATACTTTATTTTCTATCATTGGAATTATTGCTGGCTTCAGGTGCAGTTTTCTATATTTACTACTGTAAATATGGTAAATCTATATCTTATAGTTTAAGGTATCAGGGAGAGTCTGTATGCTATGTGCACGCATGAGATGTGTTCTCCTCAGACAAGCAGCTCTTGAATTCATGAACGCACACGTGGTGCTCCGCAGCCTGTTCCCACCAGGTGTCGCTGTGTTACAATGTTACACTGATGTCTGTTGACTTCAAGGTTTTCAGCGACTCGTACCTGGCGGGACAGGTGAACGCAATTAACCATGTGGCAGAACAACGAGGGAATAGGATTGGAGAAGGGAGAAACAATTTATATTGTAGACCTGGATAAACTATGTTTTTATTTCCCTTTCTGTTTTAAGATCAAGAAATATGGGCAATAAACGTGGCCTTTAAGTAAAAATAGTAAATGAGTTTGACGCTATACAATACAAATAATGTGATATAAATGTTTGGTAAATCAGTAACAGCCTTCCATAAGCAACACTTACCAAACTAAATGTACAGTTTCTGAACAGACTTCTTTGCAGAGCCTGGGCAGTCTCTGCATCCTGCACATACCGTACTTGCGCTCGGCTGCTGACTGCAGACAGTTCAATACCTCGCAGAGCAGGGGAGCTACTTCCTGCCGGGTAATTTCAACATAAAAGTACGCTTGACCCATATGTTTGAACACTTACAAAGAGAACGAAAACCCTGACAATGTTTAATATATTTGTAGTAAATACACATTCGGTTGCTTTAAACTATTAGGTAGACAAACAGTCCTGCCATTACATCTGTCCTTACAAAGTTTATGATGTACTTTTTTCTGTTTTTTTGGAATGACTTTATTGAATTATGTTTACATGTGTGGATATACATCAAAATAGGGTGAAATTAGCTGACACAATACAAATGTTTGTTTGTCTGCATAAAACAGGGTCAGTGGTGGTAAATACAAATGCATGTTTTCACAGGAAATAGGTTGCTGACAAGGCTGGGCACGGTGATCGTAGACTGGCAAGCTGCCTCAAACACCCCTTATTGGTTTCCAGGTAATTTAACTTCATATCTTCTTGTATGTATGAATCTATATGGGACAATATCAAATTGTGTGTTCTTCCAGGCAGATTCTACATTATTACCTGTATTGACAACAAACTTGTTTTGTTTTTTATTAACATAGTGTCTTTAAGAAGTGGGAAATAATTTAGCTCTGATTGCATGACACCTAACGCTTTATGCAACTTACTCCACTGCAGTTCTGAGTGAAATATTGTACTTTTTACTTTAATACATTTGTTTGTAAGCTGAACTCTGCTGCTGATGAATTTAAATGATCCATCCATCCATTATCTATACCCGATTTATCCTGAACATGGTCCGGGGGGTGGGGCCTATCCCAGCTCACTATGGGCGAATGATTGCATAAAATGAAATTAATTTTACACATTAAATGTAACCATTTTAACAGAATATAGTAATAATAATATTACACAAAGATAATAATATAGTAAACACAAAGTAAAATGTATTTTCAAATTATGGGATGTGCCTTTTACTGAAGTACAAAATCTAAATACCTCCTCCACAAATGTAAAGGTAGGTAGGTAGGTATATACTTTATTAATCCCCGAGGGGAAATTCTTTTAAATTTAAATTTTCTAATTTTAAATTAGGAATAGGGCTATAAATATCAATTCATTTTACGATTATTTTCTCAATTGATTGAATAGTTGTTTGACCTTTTAAAAGGTCAGAAAAATTAGCAAAATGTCAATCAGTATTTTCTAAAGCCCAAGGTGCAGCCTAAAATGTCCAAATTCATTCCAACCAACAGTCCACAACCAAAAAAATATTCAGTTTATGATCATGGAGGACTAAGGGAACCAGAAAATATGCTGGAACTGGAGAATTTTAGCATTTTTATAAAATTTCAAATTGACACCATCGATTATCAAAAAAGTTGGCAATTGATATTCTGTTGATGTTAAATGATCAGCTCTAATTTGGACCAAGAGTTCATTTTGTAAAGTCTGACTCGTACTGGGGTAGTTAATCCGGCCGGGGGGCAGGTATGCGTCTCTTATTTTGAAAAGACCGAGTCGGAAGCGATGTTTTGAATTTCCCCCAGCTTCACACAGCTGGACCGCGGCACAATTTTTTTTTTTTTTTTTTTGACAGCGGAAATGAGGAGTTGCCACTTTTTCCGCGTCAAGTTCGTCGCTGAAAGTTTTCTTTCCTCTTTATTTGCGGAGGAGCAGTCGCGTCAGTCACAATGAGAGAGAAAGCGACGGGCTTTTCGGCGTGCAGCTTTTTCCTCCGGTGTCCAGCTTGTGTTGCTCCTCGCCGACGTCTTTTAGACTCGTTTTAGATGCTTCTCAACACATTTCCGTTATGCGAAGTCCAACTTGTTGGTTTTTCGTCGTGCTGCGGTGGGTGCCCATCCGAGATAACGGAGAACGTAAGTATGTTGTGGAGACTAAACCCCTGTCAACTTTGACTCTCTTCTTGTCTAAAAGTGTTTTTTTTGTTGTTGTTTTTTTTTTTTTAACTCCACTCAACTCTTTAATTTAACCACCTGGAGTCTTAATCTCTAATTGACGAACCGCAGTGGACTAAGCACATAAAATGACATTTTCTGCATTTTTTTTTTTTTTTTTCAATAGTCGTCGAAAAACGTGCCCGTGTGGAGTTTAAAGGGTCTGCCTCTGTCCGGCACGTCGCTGCTGGCGCACACTTTTTGCCCCCCCCAAAAAAGTGAACTTTTATTTTGTTGAAAATTATAAATCGAGTCCTGTTGGTACAAAGTGTTGTTGTCACACAGTGTGCACACAACACGTGCTTTATATATATATGTATATATATTTACTATATATATATTTACTATATATATATATATATATATATATAACTCAAGCTGCAGCTATGTGAATTTATGTGTCGTTTTTACAACTATTTGGCGCAAATCTATCAGTGGTGGTCACCATGGTGATGACGCAATATTACTACACCCACGGCGACTTATTTGCAATAATTCACGTTAACCTGCCAAACGCGGAGCCGAGACATTAAGATGCACGTCTGAACTGCCCACCACCGTTCACCCCTATAAATAGATATTAACTGTGTGTATCTGAAACGCGACCGCTCGTTTGCGCGCTGCTCGAGCGAGTGTGCAGCGTGCTCAGGTCAGTGGATCACCCCGTCATGACCGCTTTGATGGAGAGGAGGAACAAGTGGTTTCATAGTCCGGCGTTGGCGTGTCAGTAAATCAAAGGCAGTAATTTGGGGGGGGGGGGGGGGTGTTTGTGTGTTTTGGAGGGGGGGGATTCGCTTCTCCTTGCGGCTCCTGGCAGTATTTGTCTATCTTTGTAAGGACCAGTTTCAGCTTCCGGCCTTGGAAGTGGGGACGTCTTGGCCTTGCCGGGACCTGGTTTCAGGGTTAGGTTTAGGTCATGCCTTTTAGTTGGGATCGTTAAAGTTTAAGAAAAGGTCTAAGGAACGCGTTATGCCTATGTGGGTTCTCGCATAGAAGTACAAGTGTGTAAATACAGGTTAGTGCACAGGACGATATTCCTCCCAAGTAATTGTCACCCCCTCAGATATCACCCATTTTTCTCACAAAAATAGTCGTTTGGAGTGGCAGACATGGATATAATTCTTTCTATAGTGTGATGGAAAGTAGCGCTCTGATGATTAATTAATTAGTTGATCAACAGAAGGTTGATCACCTTCTATTTTGATAATTGCTTGATTGTTTTGGTTCATATTTTAATGGAAAAGTGCTCAAGTTCTGTGATTCCAGCTTCTTAAATCTGAACATTTCCTGGTTTCTTTAGTCCTTCATGATGATAAACTGAATATCATTTGGTTGTGTCACTGTTGATCGGTATAAAATGACACATTTCAGGCTGCACCTTGGACTTTTGAAAAGACCAAACAACTGATCAATTCATGAGCTCATTTTGAGATACTTTATGTACTTGTTAAAGGGAAATGTTGTACTTCGCTCTATTTATTTGACAGCTTAGTTGTTTGTAACTTTGCAAATTGGTGCTTTGTTGTACATTCAATTATCCAACTCTGTAAAGTAGTTCAAATTAGCCCCACCTCACCCTGCTACAACCTGAAATGCTGCTTTATATATTAACATATAATTGATAACAATCCAAGTATGATGCTTATATATGTACAATGATAAAGTCTTGGTGCACGTCAACATTCTTGTACAGTCAGAAATGATTCTGATGATTTTCAGTGAAGTGTTTGCTGCCCTACTGACTTTGATTTCTGACGCTTGGATACTTTGGTTCTGTCTGTTTTTCTCAGAGTGCTATCAACAACAGAACTCTCATTCTGCATGTTCAGGTGTGGAGATTAGACCGCCATGCACCACCAAAAATACAGTAAAAAATAGAATTAGTTTTATTCACAGAAGTCATTTATTAATCTTAAAAATGTATGTCCATTTCAACCTTGTGATTTATAACAAACAAAACAAAAAAAATACAGCTTTAAATTATCACTACCAAATCTTGGACTCTCTCCAGAGAGGGGCATGATTATAACAAGATTTTCTCCGACATGACATGATATGATTAGTTATTTGGGGATTTTATGCACCACAACACGATACTGTCCTGGAAACTGACTGAGACATATTTCCTTGAAAGAACAGAGTGCAGCTTCATGGAATTCAGATATTAATAACAGTCATTTTTGCAATTAGTTTCGAGCAGTGTGCACATTTGATGTGCATGTATGCAGATGACATGTGTTGCAGAAGTAGTGAATTCTGCAGCCTCGCCTATCATCGGTGCATCAGGTAATGTCCTGTTTCTATGTCTTCAACTGAGATATGATCAGACGTTAGCACTTCTGCTTTCCTCAGGGGTTCCGGGAAATCTATTGACGAGACCACAAGAGAGGTCCAACCCACAGTGACCCTGTGGGGAGGGCAGAGCAGAGGGAGAGGAGCCAGGGGACATAACTTGGCAGGCAGACGGGACAATGACCGAAATACAGAAGAGACATATCAGGCCAAAAAATGGAAAGAAAAAAAAAATGTTGTGGTGACAATGGGAACTTTTTGCAGAAACACTCACACGTTATCCAGAAGTTGGTGTGTGTTAATGCGATCTGACTGCACAGCACCTTTCCATCGAAGCCTAAAACCTCAACGTCAAAGGAACAATCTCGAAGTTCTCTGTTTTGTTCCCTTTTCTGGCGCTTTTGATGGTCAGCGGTAATTGAAGCTTTTGTTTTTGGACTCCACTTCCCAGAGATCCAAACCTTGTCGCCTGTGCGACCTCAGTCACTTGGCACAGAAGTGAGTTGAGCAGTGAACCTGTGGCGTTGGCTCCGCCCACCCTCTCGGAGGAGGGGGGGGGGGGGGGGAGACGCCCACTGCTGAGTGATGGAAAAGCTCAGGAACTGTGCGCCGCTTGCTCGCTCAGTTAGAAATACAGCAAATGGAAGGGCTTTCATCAGTGGATCACAGGCTCATTCACCACATTCATCAACAGACCGTAATTAACAGACATTTATTTAAATGGGAAAAAAAATGCAGATTATTACTCCAACTGTGAATTCCCACCGCAAACACACACACACACACACACGCACACACACACACGCACACACACACACACACACAAGGCACATAATCATTTTAAGTTCTTGCCTGTGTGTTAACACGTTTGGAAAGACACACAGGCGCACATGTGTATCCCCAAACACTTGCAGAAATGCTTTTGTTTGGGGGGGGATACACATACGTTCCTGTGTTTTTCCAAAGCATCAATAATTAGGGACTGTGTGTGTATTTGTGTGTTTACTCCAATACGCGCCCGTTGGAAGAACGTTGATTACAGGCCCGATTTAGCTGCAGTAGCATGAGGATGATGCTTAATACATGTGTGCTTGTAGGCCGTGCATTTGCGGAGCATTAGTCTGTGTGTGTGTGTGTGTGTGCGTGCCTGTGTGTGTGTGTGTGTGTGTGTGTGTGTGTGTGTGTGTGTGTGTGTGTGTGTGAGAGAGAGAGAGAGAGAGGTTGTATGATGGGAGCAAAAGGTTTTGTTTTATTTCCCATGACGAGTTTGTCCAGGTTTCATATCTGCATAATGGAGAGTTTCAACAGTTAGACGATATATTTGAATCATCAACTATTTTGATAATTGTTGTAATTTTTCAAGCAAAAATTCCCCAAACTTTTTGGCTTTAGTTGCTCAAAAATGAAGATTTTCTGATATTTTTTTTGGGGGTCAAATGTAACAACAGATGAAAAACTTTGCGTGTTTTTTTTGACATGTTGAAATGTTTCATAGGCCACAGAATTTATTAGATACTTGTGAAAATAATCTGGAGATGAATTGATAATGGAAGTGATCGTCCCTACATGCATACAGACACTGAAGAGGTTTTTGTTTGTGTGATAAGCAGAAACGGAACGTGTCTCTGTTGAAGTGAAAGTAGGATCTCGTTCTCACGCAAAATACCCAATTTGCACCATGTCACATCACTTTATTCCCAACACAAGCTCAGAATTTGCTATCACTGCAGAAAAAAAACAGGTTCTTGGGTAACAGTTGTGTGCCAGAAAGAGGTATTTTGTAAGAGCTAACACTGAAACTCAGTTTGCTCCTCATGAGTCCCAATGTGGAAAAGTTTATAAGTCCCGAATTATCCTTCCAGGAAGTCAGATGCCTGCAGATGATTCGCAGCCAATCAAGACGGAAGGAGTCAATTATCTCTCAGCCGAACAACCCCACAGACAGTCACACACACACACACACACACACACACACACACACACACACACACACACACACACACACACAATATATATTATCTTACATCTTAAATAATACTACGTGTCTTCCAAATTCACAATGAAACAGAAACACATCACAAGAGGAGATGACTCATTCATAAAGTGCTTGTGGATGTCTGTCGTACTCTCACTGGCTGGAACGTTGCAGTCTCGACTGCTGAATTGGTTGAATTGTACAGATTTGACTCAACCGAGATGTGAATGATGGATTATTGTTGTCAGCTTTTCAGAAACTCCGCCTGGGTTCCAGTAAGAAGCTGAGCTTGGCCTTTGTAGCTGAGAAACATATTTAAACAGTTTAGTTGCTCAGCGTGTGCATATTTAATGATCTGTAAGATGCATATATTTCCTTGCATGTGTTAGGTGCTCTTCATTTTAACACTATGCACAGTGTCAATTTTATTTGTGAAGGTCGGTCCACTGCACGAGCGACCTTTTCAAACACTAATCAGATTCAGTTGTTTGTAATTGCACAGTAGAAGTACAAGTACAGTTGCTGATTGTTTGTTAAATCCCAAATTTTTTTACAGTTAGTATATAGTTTTTAACTGTTGGGAAAAGAATAATTGAATATTTTGACTCTGTTTAATATTTTTTGCCATGTTAAGATTGTATTAGCAAGCAAAAAAAGCAACACTTTTAATAATCTATGAACCATTTCATAAAATGTTCAAGCCCAGACATTTTAGATTTTCTGGTTCTTGTTCATCCGAAGGGATGATTTGCTGTATTTTCTATTTATAGCATCTTTGTGTTTTGTACCGTTGGTCAAAGAAAGTGACACATCTCAAGATGTCACCTCGTTACTTGCAGAAGCAGCGATGTCTTCTTTGCACATTTTATATATAAAGATTTAATCAATGAATCTAGAAAGCAATCGGCAAACAAACTTATAATGAAAAATAATCATTGGCTGCAGCCTATGTGAGGCTGTGTACAATCTACGACATGATCTTTATCGACACTTGGAGTTGGGCAACAATTCTGTTTCAGCACTAGTCATATCTTTCGTCAAGGTGTGTTGTAATAAAATGTTGAAATGTTTCTGGTTGACACGATCGTATCAGAATAAACGATAAGTCAAGTTTTAGATCTTGAAAACATCTTAAGTTTAATAAACCATTTTTGCAGAACGAGATAAACATGTGAACTTCTAAATACATCCGTTTTTTTTAGCAACGGTGGCAGGGCGACATACATTTGACATTAGAGCTGAGCTGGACCTGGTTTTTCCCTGTTTGCTTGTAATACAGATCTCATTATGCGTTGAAGTTTGTCAGCTCTGAGGCCTGAAGTGTTTGTGATGCCTGACAGTCTCTCCTGACCTCATTCCCGTAGTCTCCCCTCCTCACGCATCGCATCCATGCGGCCAAAGCCAAAACTTGACTTCTCTTTTCATTTCTTGCCTGTCATTACGAGAGCCCAATATTTGAGTATTTCCTAGACATGCCAGGGTCTGTCCTTTCAGGATAATGATAGACTGCACGCTGCACAAAGACGTTTTGTATTAGTCACTGGTAGGATGCCGGCGAGCTGGAGGGAAGCTCGTAGAACTTTACGAGGTAATAGTGAATTTCTGGACAGATAATGATCATATATATACTGTTTGGTAAATCTCACTCTTGGTTTTGTATTGCAGCACTGAAAGTGGCCTCGATGCTTCAGAGTGCGTTTTTAATCCTTGCCAGTGCTGCGTGATTTCCTTCTTATCAACAGACACGCAGCCCCTTTAGTTTTACTGCTTTCCCAACCTGCCTCCCGCTCTCCATTCCCAGACCACAGGAAATAGCCCGAAAGTGGCCGGGCTTTATTTCTGTGCGTCTCAAGAATAGCAGCATTGTGTTATTGTTGTGGGAATGCAGGACTGAGCTCGTAAATACTCGAACCAAAACGAAACCCCGATGCACCCTGTAGTATTCCACCTTTGTAACAAGAAACGACGCCTTGACGAGTTCACTGCTGTTGCTGCCTCTCGTTTTCTCTTATCATAAGATAGTTGCAGCTTTTAGATGCAGACCTTTAAAATCTAAATGTTGATCATGAGGGGATTTAGAAAACAGTGGCTTTTGGTGCTGTTGGGTTTCCCAACGCTACACACTGTCAGTATAACAGTAAATGCCAAATATGGAGGACTAAAGGCTGCTCTCGCCCCGTAGCTTTGTTTTGTGTAATGTGGGTATACGAGTATTTTTTAAATTTTTGTATGCAAGCAAGTATATGAGTATTTTTTTTTTTTTTTTTTAATTTTTGGATGTAATCTGTTACACAAAAGGTTTCTTGCTGATTCTTCTCATGGATGCAACGATGTCAAGTGTTTCGGCTTTTAGAGCAGGCTTTACACTTGCACAACATTCCCACGTCTTTGTACCTATGCATCCACAACAAACATCGTATCCTTCACTGATGGTTTCTGTTTGTAATGGAGTCTGGCTGCGCTTAGCTGCGATGGAGCAGCAGGCTGCAGGCTCCCCCTCTCTTGTTTCGCCCCAAATCAGCTGATGCTTTCTTCAGGCTCTGGGAAGTTAGGGCCCAAGTTATCTCATGTTTCACGGCTGCTTCCTCCTTTACAATATGTTCTTCAATTATGTAAGCGGTGTGCGTCTCGCTTTCTGCTCTGTTTATTATCAAAGCTCTTTCACATCTCACTTCACACAAACAGGAACACAGAGCCTCAGCCAATCCCGACGCTGCAACTGCAGGTCGTTTTCATGTTCGCCTCTTCTTTTATGTAGCCCATCAATCAGGCAGTGAATTAACAAAACCACTTTAAGCTGCATGTATCTCATGTCGGGTTGTGTCACTTTTGCTTGATGCGTAGCAGCTTGTTGCACTCGAGCATAAAAACATGAAGTGAAAGGGATGAAAAAAGGTCACGTGGTGTCAGTCTGTGTTAACTGGTGTGTTGGCTACCGGTGGAGCAAAGCTGTTTGCTTTGTCATAACAACATTGAATGGTGACTGTATCGATGGGAATTCAGGTCATTTTCTCCTGGAAGCAGAGTTGTGTAACAGCACCTTGAAGGTCTGCACTCAATGTTCAGCTTGTATTTATCTTCAAGTTTGTTTGTTCATGTGAGTCAAGCGGAGTTGCATACATGTTATAATAGTCACAACAATCGTGATGTTGCTTTTAATGTTAAAACAAAATTGGACGCAACATTTAGCTAAATCCACAATCCTTGATACCGAATTTGATGTAAAAAATATCAATCAAGTGAATGTATTTTAACATTATTTTAAAAAACCCTGCTGCACACACACTTTGCCCACTCTCTCTCTCTCACACACACACACACACACACACACACACACACACACACACACACACACACACACACACACACACACACACGTTACATGTTAACTGAGGGAACACTAATGACAGTTGTAAGGACATTATAACTGACATGATGAGCTTTCTATTTTAGCATAAACAAGCTAATATTATTCTCTATTGGAACTTTGTTTGTCACATTGCTGCAACAGACGCTGCTCCTACTTCACAAACAAGAAAGGTCTTTTCACACTGGGGGCGTTTTTTACGTGATTAATTTGCATGTCGGTGTATTTTTTTTTAGAACTGTTGTTTTTGTGTTTTGAGTACCTTCACACAGATTACAAATATTACACAACGAAGAACGTCGAGTTTTTGCCCGTCGTGTAAATGTCTCAAGCAAATTGCATTGTGTGTAAGTGGAGCTCATGTCACATCACAGCTCCTTACGTAGTTTACTTTTGGATGTAATAGAGTTGGTTGCAAAACTGTCATAGCAGTTTTGGCTCACGTGCCTACATCCCTTTTTCTTTTGTTCAGTGGAGCAGGACAAGATCATCTTCACTGGATGGTGTTGAATCCATAGTTTTTCTGAATTTTGGCATCGACTTGGTGCAGAAGTATCAGCTCTTGCGACATCCCGAGACCAAACTGTAGACCAATATCGGCAAAATAAACAGCAGCGCATTCACAGAAAGAATAAAGCGTTGCAGCTACTTCTCTGAGTCAGGCTAACTTTTTTTTTTTTTTTCCAGTTTCCAGTCATTATGAATTATTTGTTTCGGTAAAACACTGCAAAATTTGGCCAAATCCTTCTAAGAATTGATCTTACTTTATTAAGGTCAATAAAAGTTGTGCCACATGAATCTGGTGAGAACTTTGTTATATCCCAGTGTGACACCTTTACCACACTACAGTAGGAATTAGTTAGCTGGCTGAAGTCATATAATGATGTTGCCACATTTGACTTTTTATGGTGAACACGTAAGAGACGTTTTCAGAGGAAAAACTTTTTTTTAAAATTTTTCAACACAAATACATTTCTACCATGTTCTCTGGTAAATAGCTGCTCTTGTCCTTGATATTCTCGTCCTCTTTCCACCTGTGACGTAAGGCTGCATGTCAGCGTGCTCTGTGAGTGCACAGTGTCTTTGCATGAGAGCGCCGGGCCGCTGCTTGCCAGGGCAGGGCTTCCTGTTGCTGTGATTGCTGCCCAGGCAGAGCAGAGCACCGATCCTTTGGTCTCTGTTCGTCTCCTGCTCTGCCACCTGGACCTTCACCCACAAACATGGCGCCATCTCATCTCCTGTCCTCCCTCCTTCCTTCTGCCGGTTATTCTTACTTCCTGCCAGCCCTCTCATTATCCCCTCATCTCTCTGTCTGCCCTCGTGACTCTCGCTCCTCTGTCTCCTCCTCTTCCTTTTCTTGTTTGATTCCTCTCCCTCCTCACCGCCTCCCACCCTCTTCGCTCCCCTTTTGATGAATCCTGCGCTCACACATTCACTTACTTTATCCATAGCTCTGTGAATCATTCGGTGATTCACACAATGGAAATGTAGAGGTGGTAACCAAATCTGTTTTTCATCCCAGATCCTGTGATGCATATGTTGCCACGGGTTTTTTTTTTTGTCCTTTATTTATTTTTTCCAGAGTTTTTTTTACGGGAAAAGCTGGAGTGTTTGATGTCTTCAGCGAGCCTCAATGCCATGCAGATTAATTGAGTCATAAGCAATAGATTGGATCCGGCTGATCTCGGTAATAAGGCCAGGTCTATATAAAGGTCAGACGGATGTGGCTTGCTGTAAATTGCATTTCACTTAATGAGTATAACAATTAGGAGCACGTCCTATTTTAACAGTAATGAACAAGCAAACAGCACACGGAGGTGCACATGTACACACATTCTCAGACGAGTTGCTCACACACATCTGTATCCTTGTGTGTGTTGCGGCAAGACGAAAAAGAATTGAACTCGTCACCCAACAGTGAGATGTGTGGGCTTGTTGATGTGTGGCTGTAAAAACATGGAGTCCGTGTCTGTGATGTCATGCATGGTCTTCTGGATGTACTGTCTGCTGGCTGCGTGTCAGTTTTTGTACCGTGTGAAAATCTACATTTGACTGGAGTAAAATGTTGGAGCTGGAGAGTAGCAGTCAGCAGTAGCAGTTGATTAATATTCATTCAACCATTATTTATACTCAAGAAATCAATATACAAGTTGTTTTCTTGGTTTGTCATTTAGCTTGTTTAAAATGTAGAAAAATGCTCATCATATTTTCCCACAGTCTCTCGAGACGTCTCGATGTTGCTTCACAAACGAGTTTAGTTCAACTTGTGCTGCCAGGAGCAACAAAGTTATGACAAGAAAAGAGCTAAGATAATATTCACCGTAATGTCAATAACCGCATGTAGCTCTTTGCACAAGAGACATCTTACCTGCTGTCCACAGTTGGAGTGAATTACAATTTTGTACAATTTTGTCACAGTGTACATTTTTTTTTAAATTATCCCTTGATCTGCTGATTATTTTCTCGAAACGTTGTCCGAAAATTGTGAAAATTGGCCATCGCAGATCCACAGACCAGAAGCTGACACTAAAAATGACTTTGATGATTGATAATTCAAATAGTTTCTAATTGGCTTTTTGTCACTTACAGCAGGTGACTGATCATTTGAGGTTGAGTTAGCAGCGGCACCACAATCCACTGCATCAAACGTTCTGTTCCCAACTGGGGACAACAGGGGTCAGATAGTGGTGTGTGAGAGCTGTTACAGGCTCTGGAGATATAAATAGGACCTCCCTGCAGTCAGGCTTCCACCGGCAACACTGATAATTATCTACTTGTTGTATAACCCTCGTTCTCTCTACATTTTAGTTCCTTGCTTTTGCACAAAAATGAATACCATCTCTCTTCTTGTCTTCTTAATAGTGCAGTGGTGATGTTTGTTTGTGTGTGTGTGTGTGTGTGTGTGTGTGTGTGTGTGTGTGTGTGTGTGTGTGTGTGTGTGTACGCGCGCGCGCGTGCACATGCGCGTGTGCACATGTGCACGTGTTTTAAAGGCAATGCTGGCTTCAAGGAAATTACATGTTGGCTCTGCTCCCAGTAGGCCACAGCCAGAATCCCGTGTACTGTAGGCATCCTGCTGGCTCTTTATTTTGGTGTCTGGGAATGTAGCGGGAGCAACATACCGCAGCACCACGCGTGTTCATTACCCTGACATGTCTTGAGGTTGATTCAAGGATGTGTTGCGTTGCAAATCAACTCAGTGAGCGAACTCGAGTCATGAGGTTACTCCTGCTGGCGAGATCAATTCACACGTGTTTCACGCGTCCTGTTTCCTTCCTGCTTGATAAAAATGAGTTTTCGTCTGTTCCCACTGAAAAAAGAAAAAAGGGTTCACTTCTGAAGCAACAAAGTCATGAGGGACGGTAAGAGCTGTGTCACTCATTTTGATGTCTTTTATCATGGTATAAAATTGTGTTTCGAAGTGACTGAGCTGCAGAGTTGCTCCGTCACATTCACAGTGGGAGTGCATCAGGCCAACTACTTTCCGTATTGATGAAGTATATGGAATAATCATTTCAAAATGCCGCTCTTGTGTTTGTTCTTATAAACAGCAGTGGACAAGCTTCAGCATCAGTCGTTACACAGTCATGCAAACAGCAGCATGCCTTTGCAATATTTTTCTTCTTGCCGAAAAAACTGCAGCTGACCTTGACATTTGTGACTCGGCCACAGTTGCAGCCGTTTCTCGCGGTGCGGGGAAAGCTGTGCCAGGGAAAGCTGTGCCAGAGGCACATGAGAGAGATCAAGAAAGCAATCAGTGTGCCACTGTGAGTGTGTCACAGAGAAGAATGCGGGCATTGTAGAGGAAGCGGAGGAGGAGGGAGTGATGAGCAAGGTGAGGAAGAAAGTAGGAAAAGGCAGGAATGCAGGGACTTTGACTCGGTTGTGCAGGAATGTTTTCAATACGTGTCTTTTGAATTGGCCTATTTTCCCTGTCATCTCCTGCTGAATGCTGTCTAGCAAAACAATAATACAATAACAAAGCGGCAAGTTGAGGTTAGAGGTCCGGAAGGACAGCAGAGACAGGAGACCCAAAACTGTGTTGGCCTTTTTGTTTTCCTTCGCAGCTTGAACGTGGCCCTCGGTCGAGGTAAAAGCAAAGGAAGCATGAATCCAAACACATCTGGAGATCCTCATACCAGAGGATGAAAAGAAAGGGAAAACCCTGGGAACAGAGACGGGCCGAGCCCCCAGAGGGATACAGCCAGAGGAAGTGTGCGTCTGTATACGTGTGTGTGTGTGTGTGTGTGTGTGTGTGTGCGTGCGCGCGCGCGCGTGTGTGTGTGTGTGTGTGTGTGTGTGTGTGTATACTATATGAGCATGTGCATGTTCTGTAGTCAGTCAGTGCTGAGTCATCGCTGGGCTGGCCTGGCAGATAGAAACAGTCTTTGGGGGGGGCCAGCTGGAGGGGCTCAAGGGGGCATGCACTGAGCATGCTCCAAAACGTACAGGAAGGGAATTAGTTGTTGTGACAGGACACATCCAGGAACTTTAGTGACGCAATATTTCACGCTGCCAAGTTTTCTCCGCCTCACTGACGTACGTGTCGCCTGGTATGTTTGATGATACAAATGAGAAGACTGCTGGCGCATTGAAAGACGTGACCTCAAGAATTTACAGCTTTTCATCTCTGGATATCGCTCTGGATACGGAGAGAGATGTTACCCGAGTAATTACGAGGCACGGTGCTCCATGTTTGGCCCGATCACAACGACCTCCCCACCACACACACACACACACACACACACACACACACACATATATATAAACATACACACACACACCCTCCTGTTTCTTGTGGTTTTCTGTGATCTGTTGGGCCACAGTCTGTGACTCCCCCACGCCGACCCACATGCACCCATATGTACACACACATTCATACTTCCTGTATTTAGACTAGACCCTTCACTGCTGCACTGGAGGAACATGGTATGTACTGTAGGCACATGTTGAAGCCTGAGAACGATAAACCCTCATTAATGCTACTACAGCTTCAGTTTCAGTTTGATTGTGTTCAACTGTTGTTCATCCGGTCAGAATGGAAAGCATCGTGGCGTGCGGCAGTAAAGGAAGGAGCTATAGTTGTTATTTAATCCATGTTGATGTCTCTTTTTCAAACATCCTCAGCTTCTTCAGCATCGGTGTTTTCAGTCTAGTGTTTCATGTGGAGATTTTCTACCCAAGTTCACTGCTTTTCTTTCGAGTCATCCATGCAGCAAATGCAGCTGCAAAACCCGTCATCTTATAGTTTATAATCAGGTGACGGTACAACGCTTAAGCACAGTCCAGATGAATTTATGTACATTTAAAGGTCCTTGTTTTGCTGCCGAACAGAACACTGTGTTTGAGTGTCCGGTTCACGAGGTTTACGCCAGATTTGATCACGTTCAGGATGTTGTGTTTACATGCACAACTGATGATGATAATTTTGTGGCCAATGAGGATGAAGGTGGAAAATTATTGCACGCTTTCAATTTCAATATTACATCCATATTATTATAAGACTATTACAAAAAAATACAACCTTCTGAGAATAAACTAATCAGTATACACAGAAGCAGGGAAGCGAAACCAAGCAAAGAATAAAAATCCAACCACGCTGTGTTCAAGGTAAATCTCAGAGAAAATATGATTCAAAACAAAGAGGTGTCCTGGTAGCTGAGGGACGTCCTTGTGTTGAGTCCATAAAGACCAAAAGTCTTGCTTTACTGCCTGTCACATCTTTACTGTCTACTCTCCAAAAAAAAAAAAAAGACAGAAGTGGCCGAAAAATGAAAATTATTAGTTTAAATCGAGGTCATGTGTTAATGGTTTTATTTGATGGAGTTTATTTTCACTTCTTAAGCCATTATTGCTATCTTGGGAGAAAAAAAAAAAAGCAGAAGGAACATTGAAGCGGGTCATGTAAACACAGACATACAGATGGCCATGCAGGCAATGTGGTTGATTAAGAAATATTCTAACCGTACTTCCTCTGTCAGGCTCTCATTCACTGTCTGTCTGACTTATTACTGTTTTCATTCATTTCAAATACTTCAGTCTGTCATATGTCATCAGCGCAGTGTGGAACAGATTCAGTCCTCTTTATTGACTCCACTTTCCTCGTTTTCTTGTTTCACTTCATTCGCCTCAGCACCAGGATGAGATTTCGTGAAAAAAAAAAAAGTTCTTTAAAAGATATACACTTTCAGTGTTGTCTGATTCAGGTTTTCCACAAACTGAATGGTGACCCGTTGTCCTTTGAGTGAACTGGGGCCATCCTCATCTATTGAGGTATTCTATGGGAGGTTGATTGCCAGAGATTTTGTACAGGCCCATGTAATCCAATTTGTGCCGTTAAAGATGAAGCTCAGATCAAATCAGACTTGGAACTGGGTTTTTTTTTTTTTTCAATCTTTGAACTGTCAAACTTTCAAGTGGTAAAAAAAAAAAAAAAATGCTGTGCCAGTTTCATCATTAGTTTTACACACGCCACATTATCTTCATCTAATTATATTTCCATATCTCTCCTTGTTTGTCCCTCCTCCTTCTTTTTCTGTCCTCCCCTCCACTCTTGTCCTCCTAACTGACCCCCACCTCCTCTCCAACATCCATTTCTCTTCTCCTCTTTCTTTCTCTTTCTCGTTTCAACCCTCTTTATCTCACAGCAGTGATTCTCAGACAGTCGGGTTACTGCAATGAATGGTAACACTATCCATCCAGCCAACACCACAACAGCAGAAGGAGCCCCAGGTGTGGCAGCACCCCCGAGAGGCTGGAGGGAGTTCTGCGAGCTGCATGCCATCGCCGCAGCCCGGCAGCTGGCCGGACACTACCGGAGCTTCGCCAGAGAGCGGCCACAACATGACGTGCTCCCACCTGAGACCTTTTCCAAGCACTTCACTGACCTCTTCCAGCAGCATTTCTGCTGTGAGGTCGACAAAGATGGCAATCCGCTCAGCCACAACACGTCCTCTGCCGCCTTGGGTAGTGCCTCCTCCACAACTCCCCCCCTTCCCTCATCACAGGGTGTGATCGGTCGATTGCTGATCACATCTTTGTCCGGGGTGCAGGACTACCGGGAGGCGGGCCGACCAAGTGGAGGAGCTGCTCTTTTGACTGCGTCGCCAAAAGTGGAGCCGGTGTTGGTTAGCCGGGACCAGGAGCAGCCTTTGAGATGCGCTGCGGGAAACTCCTTTTCGGGCTCTCACGGTATCTGTGGCGGGTCACTGCTGATCCGTACCCGTAGCAACGAGGAGATCTCTGCCACTGATCATCGTCAGGTGTCTGAACGGTACTCTTCTGACTCCTCGGCCTCCAACCCGGGACACGCTGACGTCACACATTTCTCTGTCAGCCAAATCCAGCAGACCGTACGACGGCTCTTAAAGAAACGGCCCCTCCCCAGCCCCCGCTCATCCCAGGACCTGTCTCCTAGCAACCCCAACCCCACCACCACCGTCAACAATCCTCCAAATAATGGTGACAGAGTGGGTGGGATTTCCTTCGCCAATGAGGAAGTGTCGTCCTTCTCCTCTTCCTCTTGTCTGAACTCTGAAGCCACACCCCCAGCTGCTTCACAACGGCCTACGACTGGAGTAGTCTCTCACTTCCTGGATAGTTTGCGTTGGTTACGTATGAGAAGCATGAGGCAGAGGAGGTCAGAGGTGAACGGCTCCTGTAAAGAGGGCCAACTGAGGTACTTGCTGGTGGATGACACTATCTCCGACTCTCAGCCCCGCTGGCAACGCTGCCGCCTGCTGGTCAGGAGGATCAGAGATGCTCGAGGAGGAGAAGGAGGAGGAGGAGGAGGAGGAGAGGTGTACCAGTTGGAGCTCTATGATCCTCCAAAGGTAGAAACACATCTTCACTCACACATTTTATCTTCGTTATACACGTTTTACTACTTTCTTCCAATCCATCAGTGGCTTTTTAGGATAATTATATTTAAGTTCAGCAAAAATATTTACTATTAGTCACAATTACCACTCCAAACAAAATATGATAACTTAGTGTCTGAAAAAGCTTCAGGACTTTGGTTCCGAAGAAGTTGACTAGTCTTCACACGCATGTAAGTGGATACCAAGATACTGTATGTTGCATTCGTTTATTGATAAAACGCCACTTGGAAATATTCTCACATGAAGCATATTTTTAAATCTTTAGCATTAGTTTCAGTAACTCTGACTGCATGTGTTACAGAGTGAAAGGATAATAATCTCAAGTGTTTGTCAGTATAAATCATACATGGTTCATACGTTTCGTCCCATCGCTGCTGAGAACAAAAGACGAACAAATGTTTGGAGTAAGTGGAGGGTGTGTCTAAGACAACCGTGTTTGGACTGACAATGAAATATATGCCTTGACATCGCAAATTGAAGGAGTCGTCAAACATTTTGGGAAATGATTTACTTTCTTTCTGAAAAGGAGGTGAGATGATTGTCCTTCTGTGAACTTTTTTGCCAGGAAATCAGGAAATAACCCTTCCGAGAGCCACAGATTGTTTTTGTTAAAGATTGAATGGGTCAAACAAGCAAGATGCCATACTGCTAATTAGTGAGCTTTAAAGATGCTGGAAGGAGTGCTTTTTTTAAGCTGTGGACAAATATTGACTCGCTACTCGTCACAAGTCTTTATGTTGATCTTGTCTATGAATACGTCCTGAATCCTCAATACTTTGTGTGAAGATGTGAGAGTAAGAAAGAAAATACATAAATGTGCTTCCAAAACTGTTGAACTGTTCCTTTAAGGTGAGTCTGTAGGTGAGGCAGGGTTTGACAGTGCAGCAGGGTTAAAGTCAGTCCCATTGTCGAGCCGTGTAACCATGTTTGAATTTATCCAGTTGTGATTTTGTACTTTAAAGCAAAACCAAAAAAATCAGCATACTTTATGATTCCATGTCATTATTGGCATATTTGAGCTGTAACAAGCAGATGTTCAACAGCGCTGCACTGAAGTTTCATAATCAATGTCTGTTCTCAGTACAGAGGATGCCTGCTTTCATAGGATTGTTTGTCTGCAGTTCCTGCAAATGTTTTCTTGACTTCTTCTCAGAACTCTGCTCAGCAGGACTGAAACATTTAACAGCTGGCAGGTTCCTCTTCTTGTGTTTCATATCAGAGATAGGTCTGTTTGTGTCAATAAGATGGAAACCCACAGAAGCTTTTAAAAGGCTGCTTAATGCAAGTCTGCCAAGCAGTGTCACAAACTCTTAAGTTAATGCACACACAAACACAAGTACACACACAAGGCACAAAGTCATTTCCTGTTTCCAGCTGTTTTAGTCACAGGGGTTTTCCCCCTCTCCCTCTTCAAATCATCTTTTCTCAGCCCGTGTTTATTTTGTTTTCATAAATGGTATTTTGCTGCATTTGAGAAGCTCCTTTTGGTGCGCAGTTTGCCACATGACAAAACAAGACGAAAGCTGCGCTGCCATTTAGCTTTGCCTTTGTTTTATTGGTGGTTTCCAGCACACCTTTGCCTCCGGTGATTGATTTATTCTTTAACTAACAGTGAGATGATATCAAGCTGAAAATACCACCGTGATATTACTGGTCTAGTCACAGCTTAGTCTATTGAAAACTAATCAGGGCTTCATGTTTGCTTTTGCCTCATGTGCAGAGTTGTAGAGTCACTATTAAAACTCCACCATTTGTTTCACATTGATAATCTTTCCAGATACAGTAAGATATAGTTTGTCCTTTAACATAATTGATAAAGCTGGAGGAAATGGAGTTACTCTTCATATTAGGATCCTTGCTGATTACTGGCACACATTTTTAATATTTGTATACATTAATGTAGCTCTTGAGGTACGTACCTCACTCTGCATTTACCCTCTGAGTCTTTTTTGTGTTTAATCACATCAAATAATCTGCAACATTCATGTCTTTTTTTGCTCTTTGCTGAGTAGATATGCCTCCTACACTATTTCCTGTTTGTTTGGGGTTTGTTTCAGCCAGTCACAACTCTTCTACTTATGGCTTTATAATAAATACATTCACTTAACAAACAAGATATATGAAATTGTCACATTTAAAGTAAATTTACAGTTTTAAGTTGGAAACAAGATCCATCAGATCGCCTTCTCCTGACTTTGCCTCCTGGCATCTCATCACAGCAGGATGTTTTTTTTCTTTTTCTTTTTTCTAAAATGCTTGCTTGGCTCCCCACATGAGACCTCATGGCATTAAACCCTGCAATATTTCCAGATGCGGCCAGCTGCACGGTTGCATGTGCTCGCACACAGTTCCCTCAGATCCCCAAACTAGTAATCAGAACAGCCAGGTTGACAGCTGTCCAAGCTGCTGCCACCTATAAGGTCACTGTAAACACAGTTCAGTCGCTTTAGTGTGTGTGTGTGTGTGTGTGTGTGTGTGTGTGTGTGTGTGTGTGTGTGTGCGCGTGTGTGTGTGTGTGTGCGCGCGCGCACTGCGTGCATGCGCGAAAAATACGTTGCAGGCTGAGGGTGTATGTGTGTTTGTAGTGTTTTATATTTAGCAGCCCTCAACTCCTCAGCCAGCTGCAGCCCTAACCATGTGCGTGAGGTAATTCAGTTGATGATAGAGCCAGAGTTTGTGTGTGTGTGTGTGTGTGTGTGTGTGTGTGTGTGTGTGTGTGTGTGTGTGTGTGTGTGTGTGTGTGTGCGTACACACATTCATGCATTTCTTCAGAATGGGAAGGCCTTGGCAGGATTTGCTTGGCTGTTTGCAATGATGCTTTAGTTAGCCAACTGCATCGATGCTCTTAGTATTCTCCCTCTTTTGTGTGTGTGTGTGTGTGTGTGTGTGTGTGTGTGTGTGTGTGTGTGTGTGTGTGTGTGTGTATAATCTTGGCAGGGCAGATAGTAAAGGCTCTGAGAATGGCCTTAAAAGGAAGTGGCGCTGTGGACTAGCATGCTCACATTTGAACATGCTCAAGAAGAAGCACATGCGCATTCACACCCTAAAAGAAGTCATTTACACCCACCTGTGATGTGTTTGTGTTGCTGTGTTATATATTGTGTTGGTACATTTGATTTTGTGTGGATGTACATTAAGTTAATAATAATAATCCCAGGGTTATGTTCATGTGTGTATTTTTAATATACGTGTCTTTATGTGTGCGAAACAGAAGTAATGTCAATGAGCTCATTCAGCACAAAAGAGTCAGGCTGCATATAAATAATGCATTCGTGTGACAAAGCAGCAGTCGAGGCGCAGCTGCTGGTTCCTCCGTATTAGCCTGAAAACGTAATGAAACTATGAGATAATGTCCTGTCAGATTTTGCGCAACACTTCAGATTATCATTGGCTGTTTTTATCAGACAGACTTTCAATCTGTAAGAAATATTGAAAGCAACAGTAAACATGGTTTCCTCTGTGAAAAAGGCAGTCGCCTGCAGGCAAACCCAAACACGAGTCTGTTTTGACCTGCAATTTTACATTTAAAACTGAGGGCGGTTTCGCTTCTGCAGAATATGAAGTTAGCCCACGTTCAGCCCAAAAATAACACAGCATTAAAAAAGTAAGCAGCTGCTTTTGCGTGTTGCTATAGGTGCCTTTTGTAAAGATGAAATAAGAACCACAAGTCCAATTTAAGTGACTGATCTGAATTAAGGGTTTTTCAGATGTCAGCACACAATACAAGATGTTAGATCTCTGTAGAGAAATCCTGGCAGTGATCATGTTGTCTGCTGCCTCACTGATTGCAAAGTAAACAGATCTACAATATTACAAAATATTCTAAATGATCCACAGAAAAACAGTCAAAAATTTGTATTTGCTCATATTTGATTGGCTAACAATGAATTACAATTAATATTGCATCCTTTTTCAGCAAGGTCTCAGATTCAGTGGTAAATCGGACTAAAAGCAACTTCAACCTGCTCAGTTCAGATGAAATAGGAAAAAGAAAGCTCAGCGGGAACTGAAGGTTTGCACCAAACAAGAACTCTTCAGTTTGCAGGAGGACAGAAGTGAAAATACATCAAGAGAAAACAATTGCCATCAAATCTGGCTTTCAAATTGCTCCCATGTATTTTTTGTTTTGTTTTGCAATTTAGGTGTGAATGACAGCGTTAGTCTGGTCCAAACTTTAATGCTGTCAACACATCACAACAATAATCACATTTGAGTCATAAAAACTAAAGACAAAGAACTGAAAGGATGCCATTAAAGTTGTGGCTCAAACTCAAAACAGACTGTGTTACTAAATCAGCAGTTTAAAGTTAGCTGTGAAATGACAGACAGCCTGTGATAGTTTAACATGTTCAATGAAGAATTAGACTTTAAATTCTCCCACATGATCATCTGCATGTTGTACTCGATGGATTTGTTGTAGAAAATGAGGACAAGATCATGTTCATATGTTTGACTTTTAGTGGCAGTTGTATGAGCAGGTTTTAGATCTGTATGTTGTTTTGCAGATGGGATGACAGAATAACAAAGACAAGTCAATGCAACTCTTGTTTTATTGGAGAAGTGAATCTTGTCATGTCAGCTGAAAAGAGCAGAAGTCTCCATCCTGCCCTCTGTGTTGTCTGAGACTTTAAATTCTTGATCTTATCTCAGACTGGAGTACAACGATGAGGGCAAACTGACACCACGACCCATAATACTCTTCTCTCGGTGTGAAATGAATTATATTATTTACTCCACACTCCAACAAGATGTAAAGTAAATTCTTTATGCATCTCAGTGTGCGGTTTCCTTTCGCATTTTGGAGTTATGACTTTTACCTTCTTTAGCTGTGACAAACAAAGACGCTGCTCCTTCAACAGCGAGTCCTACTTTTCCTTTCATCTGACGTTCAGCAGTCAAGGTTTCAGACGAGGTTTAGCGTTGTGCCAGGAAAATCGTGGTATTCCGTCTTCTAGGGCGAGTTCCCACTGACTGCTGCAGTCTCATGGCAGATATGTTTCCTCAGACCTCACGTAGACTTCATCTTAATCATACCCCTTTCATCTCATCTCTTCTCATCTCAGCTGTGTGTGTGTTTTTTGTGTTTTTGCATGTGTTTGTTCCAGCTCTTCTGACTTTAATGTTTCCCACATGGTTTCATTTCATGCTTGTGTGTACATGTGCCTACACCATGTATCATGTTGCTGTTGGAGTTTGTCCCTCTGTCTGTGTGTGTTTGTGCTCTCGCTGTACATTCACACACACGTACACACACACGCACGCACGCACGCACACACACACACACACACGCACACACACACACACACACACACACACACACACGCACACAAACACACGCACACACACGTTTTTATGTATGTTGGCATATGGAGTCAAAGCTTTGTCTTTCGCCGTTCAGTCCCATCAGAGAGTCGTGTGATACCTTATCTTGAGCCTTCAGCAAAAAGAATTTGCCGCAACCGGCCTTCTTAGAAAATCAGGAGTTGTACCACATTAAACTGAGTTTTGTAAGTCAAAATGTATTTATACTGTATTTTAGATGTTTATACATCTACGCTGTGTTTTTCTTTCGGTGCACGTTCATGTTTTTCTTTCTCTCTGTGATAGTAAGAGAAGAGTTTGCAACATCAGTGGAAAATAGTTTTCCAACATCCAGACCCTGGTGTCCATCTGTTCTGTGTTACTTCTTGTACTTCAGTCTCTCATATGGCAACATGCAGCGTTAATTTGGCTCTCGTTGCATACCACAATTAAAGCCCTGAACACATGGGCCCCAGTCAGCTGAACGCCAAGCAGAATGAAAGCAACCCAGAGAGACACAGGAAGCACAACGGCAGGAGACATGAGAACGAGAGACAGACAGTTGGACAGAGGAGGACCGACGGAGCAACATGAAGGTGTCTGCCGGTCTGTGGCGGGTTTGATCGTCTGTAGAAGTCTTACAAAATATCCGAGTTCATAAAGACAAATGTTTCTTGGGAACATTTTCTCAGGTTGCACACGTACAAATATATGGGCTCACTTTATCCCAATCTAATCAATTAAAATAGCCAATGCAAATTTTAAAATATCTGCCTGTATGATTTCTGCTGTTAAGTCAGCACTATTGAGGTTAATCAAATTTAGTTTGTGAAGCATTGAAAAATGTCATTTCAAAAGCTAAACATCAGTTTGACTTTCCGGAAACGATGTCCCAGGTCCTAAAGATAATACCCACGATGCTGAACTTTTACTGCAAATATTTCACTGGTAGAAAGTCTTTGTCACACTTCCGATATGCATATCCGGTAATTACATGTTTTTATCATTTATATTTTTCATTGCAACCCGAGGCCTTTAACAACCAAACATTCATAAAACATTCACCAACATTTAAAGAAATAACTTTGGGTGACTTGTCGAAACTCTTTCACTGCAAAATTCAAACCAACCTCAGCTGAAACAATCAATCGAGAATTAAAAATGATTTGGCAACTTTTTGATAATGCATTTATTGTTTCGTCATTGAAAAGTCTTTCTTTCTCTTTTCACATTATATGACAAGAAAGTGAATATCTTTTGGATTCTTGTTCGGACTGACGAGCTTTTGAGGACCAGTTCGTGCTTTCTGTGTTCAGGCGGATCCGCCCGAGTTTGTCGTCTGTGTGAGACATCTGCTTTTCTGCCCAGAATTTGTGACTGCGTGTACTTTACTAATGCAAGCATGCCATCTGCAGATAGTCCAGGAAGACAACGTTTTAATTTCGAGGAGAAAGCTGTGTGAGGAGATTCTCCAGTTCATTATTAAAAGATCACCAGGACACACAGATGCTGTTAAACTCACGGTAAAACCACTCTCCTTGATTACACCGCCATCACTTTCACGATGGCAGGCCGGCACGTCCACCATTTTGAAGCAATAATGTGCATCACATGCAGCCATGAGAACAGCGGAGTCAGCCTGTTAATAATAGAGGTAGTCGCGGATGGACTTTGAAGGTACTTTGATTTGTACGTGTTTTCCATCGATGGCGTCCAAACAGTGGGAAGTTCCAAATTCTCCAAAATCTTCCCCTTTGTCCGCCCACTGTGCCTCAGACGGGAAGGCAACAAACGCCAGCTTGTGCTGAAGTACCAGAGCGACGCAAACCCTGAAATTGTGATATGATTGGAGACAGAAATCATGAATAAGGTTAAAAAAAAAAAAAAAAAAAAAGCCATTATGCTGGGCTATCAGAAATTATGATTGTGAGAATTTGTGATTTCCCCCCCCCCCCTCACCATTGTCAGACGGTCAATCCTGATGCTAATCATCAAATTAACGTAATACACTTTAGCCCTAATTAAATGAAGGCAGCATGTATTGCCTTCAGTTTGCTGCTTTGTTTCAGTTTCAGACCAGGTGCGTGACCAGCGAACATCCTGGAAGTAACAACCGAATCTGCAGAATTTCCAGGTGGCCGGTCTGCTTGCCGTCATCAGCACAAATTATCTCTTCAGAGACGGTTTCATTTTACATCACAACAGTCGTTGTGTCTCACCCACAAAGTCAAAAGATTTTCTCTTTCCAGGGATCGAGTTTCAAGATACCTAGAAATTATGCCTTGAAAGGACTGATTGAGTCACGTAATGTGCGTGGTTGCACATGCATTCATGAGTATTCACTGAATGTGTGTTGGCACATGTAGTGTGAATATTGTGTAACAGATCTAATTGTTTCAACCAGGAAGATAAAGCACGAGACTAGATGTTCTTATGTTTGGTTTTTTTGGTTCATTTAACTGGATTACTTAAATGTTTTTGCCTTTTCTGCCACAAAGGTTCTGCTTTTCAGTTTCTCTCTGCTGGCCTGCTTGAACTTGCCCCCCTCTTCTTAACGTTGCATCACCAGATCTCTATCTTTTATTGCCCACAGAAATCTGAGGGACATTTAGTAGAAAAATTGGGATAGTGAAACCTCAGGGAGCCATCTAGTTGGCTTTAGGTTAGAAAATTCTCTCTGCAAACAACATCTCTGTTTGGTTGGTAGAATAAATGGCGTTATGAAATGTAGTGACGGCCCCCGGTGACTGTGTCCTTTGCTTAAATTTGCCCCGACCTGAATGAAACAGAGGTCTGCAGAGTTGCATGAGATTTTGGATTATCTAAGCCATGTTTGGCACCACCAAGGAGATCACTGCAGGGTGGGTTATGCAGATATCAGGGCAGATTATTGTTTTCATTTAGTGAAAATAGTGAAAAGCTTTCGCCATAATTTTCCAAAATCCAAGGCGACGTCTTCATGTTTGTTTTGTTCGCCCAATGGTCCAAAACTCAAAGACATTCAATGAGGTAACAGCAAACAGAGAAAGACACCAAACAAAAAGGAGCAAAAAAGACCTTTATTGTGAAGGTGCAGGTTGATTTACTGAAGTGTTATTTGTTTTAACTGCCTCCTTTTTTGCAGCCTTTCCCATTTGGTCTTGGCCTGTAGCCCCAAAGCACTACATTATTTAAAAAAAAATGTATTGGGTATTTACTGAGCCAGCAGGATTACATTGCAACAAAATGTAATGGACCTTTATGAAGTTTATAACTTACATTTCTTGTTGCTTTAGAGACAAGTCGATTCAATTTAGTTTTAGTTGTTGGAGTTTTTTTTTATCCTTTTAATCAATAACAGTAAAGTCAATATTAGAAACCTCATGAGTGTAACACTGCACAGCTCAACATGCTACAAAGCAGCCTCCAAACTGTCCATAAAGTTGAACATAGCTTCAACAAAAACTGAACACTATAACCTTGGTGAAGTTATGATTTACTGCAGAACTGAATGAACAAATTACTTCTAGCTAGCCGTACATGATACAATGAAACTGGGTGTATTTTTACACATTTTTAGCATTTGGCTTACTGCTGCTAATTCAAACCCCTGCCATATATGCTAACTAGTATCCACGTCAGATGCACTGAAAACAGCTGACACAGTTACATTACAGTTATGTGGGTCAGTTATCACATGACATCACCTGGAAGTCCTGTGTAGCACTTTCTGAAATCTGTTTCTTTTGCTGCCTTTAAAACTCAGCGGGCCGGATGTAGCGCTAATGTTGCCATGGTGAGGTGTTGAGTTATGGAGTTCACCGGTGTTGAAAACACAGTCATGGGAAAGTACAGTGAGGTGCTCGGACAAAAGCAGCCCCAAAAATTGCCTGTACAAGTGAGCACAAAGGGAGCATTTGTAATGAAGTGAAAACACTATGAAAGCATGAAATAACAATAATCATTGAGCAAAATCCAGATTAAAAAGATTTGTAGTCTTGGTGATCAGAAACCTGGATCGTGCCACAGCATCCCACTTTTTTTTTCCAAAAAAGTGTGGTCACGTTTTTAGTCTCCCTGCTAGTTTCTGTCACCACAATAAAATGATTTATTTTTCATCAGAATCTGTCATTATCTATTTACCTTGTGATAAACTGTCATGGAAATATATAAAGGCTCTTTTTGTTAGTGGTATAGTGTGTTTTAGTCTGGCAGCTGTCCATAATGTTTCAGCACACATTTATTTTTGTTTGTAGATAATTTAGCATTTTGCTTCTTGATTAAAGTCCTCACACAGCACACAGCGTGAAAGTGGGTTTGAGGGATTAGGACTGAGTAGAAAACCAGTGTTTAGTCAGAGTTGTCAGTAATGACTCTTGTCAGGAATATGGTGAGTCATGGAGGGATCCTACCAAGTGAAAACCCACAAATTTCCAAGGAAAGCTCTTTATGAAACTCGAGGCTTCAAAGAAATAAAACCTCGCAGATGTTCCAGACGACATACAGTAGATCACTGGAGCCTTTTCTTTTTCTTCAACTTGTCTCGGCCTATGTGGGCAAACAAAGACTAAAGCATTTCTGACCCTCCTTTTTCCTCATTCTCTCTTCATGTGCTGTGATACAATTTGGCGGTCCATGAATCATATATCTATTATCGGATAGAAAATTTGTTGTGAGCAAAATCCACAAGTTTACATTCGTCTCTGTGAATGTGTGTTTACGTGAACCAGCTTGCCCACGCAGCTCTCAGCAAGAACTGCTGACCTTCACTGGGTATGTATTAGTCACATGGATGGAACACTTGCTATGTTTCAATCCAAACATACCGTTCATTTGAACTAAATGGGCAAAAAACACACACACACATACACACACACACACACACACACACACACACACACACACACACACACACAAATTGAATTGAAACTGAATGGAAACCCACCTAGACTGACATCAGGCTGCGGTGATGATCTAATCTCTTGACTGACCCTGCTTTTTATGTCTGGCCTATAACATTAAGAGGAAATAATTGCGTGTGTATCACATTTCTTCACAATGGGACTAAACACTCACTTATACCAAAAAGAAAATGGACTATTACAGTTTGCTGCAGCGGGCAACTTTTCACATCTTTGGTCACGTTAGTTTGTATTTGTTTGTATCGTATCTAAACAGAGGCAGAAAGCGTATTTCACATACTGAGTGGAAAACGCCTCTCGGTGTTGAAAATGCACGCGTATTTGCTTGTGCGTGTGTGTGTGTGTGTGTTTCAGTGTGACAGAAATCTAGAGAAACATCTAAAGGAAGTAGAGTGGTTAGAGTCATGTGGTCAAGATGTTTGTCAGATCTCTTGCTCTGTCTCTTTCTAGTTCTCTGTCTTCTCCTGCAGAAGGGGTTGCCATGCTCTGTTTGTGTGCGTCACTGCCGACATTAATCAAAGCTCGATATATGTCGGTCATCACACGCACCTTAAATGTGTTTTTTTGCCTCCTGTCATAACCTCTTTGACGGCCTTGTGTGTGTGTTTGTGTGTTTGTGTGTGTGTGTGTTTGTGTTTGTGTTTGTGTGTGTGTGGCGCACATGACCTTGCCGAGTAGCGTGTGGAAAGCCCCCAAGCTGTGCAGCCACCTCACCCAACAGTTCTCTCTTGGCCTCTTTTGTTCTTATTCATCTGCGCCCATAAACACCGACACGTACACACTCTCACGCCTGCAAACACTACCGTGTTACCGAGTGAGCACAAGTGCATTAAGATCAGAGAGACTGTGGCTCAGATGGTGCACTGGAAGGTCGTCGGTTCGATCCCCCGGCTCCTCCTTGTCCACATGCCTGCGTGTCATTGGGCAAGACACTGAACCCTAAGTTGCTCCGGGTGGCGTACCATCGGTGTGTGAGTGTGCTCCTCACTTTGGCTCTGACGAGACGCCACGCAGTAAGAAATGCTGACGCCTCGAAATTCATCTGATGTGTCTTTGCGTCGACTTGAGTCACCTGAAAAATGTTCATGCAGTGCAAGCATAAACAAACAAGAGAAATATGACTTTCTTTTGTTTGCTGACTACCTCCACAGTGCTGTCACTGAACTCCTCATTCAGACAGGAGGGGGTCAAAGGTCACATCTTGCCCGTTCTGTGATTCCTCTTCTTTTTCCTGCAGTGCAGTGAGAACAACGGAGCACATTTCTGCACGAACACTGTTTGTTTACTGCTCTTGTCTGCATGGAAATACCGTGATTAGCTTTACCAAAGCTATATTGCTGCTACGTCAGCAGAGACTGATCACCTCTGCCGATGTGTAACAGCGCAGGTTGAATATGTTGACCAGGGGATCCAGTTTATTAGGAACACCAAGTTAAAACTGATGTTGTCCAAATTTAACAGTCCTGTGATAAATCGTCCTGCATCATAAAACAACATCCTCCAAAATGATCATCTCTCTGAAACTGTTCAGTCAAAAACGGAGCTATCATCAAGAGGGAGGATTTACTGCAGCGCTTTCAGAGGATGGCAACTCCTGTTGGACCGCGTCTGTTTTTGCTCAGTGTAAACTGGAATGTATTTTATATTGATATTTCACACACTCGTGTGGGTTTGAGGGTCTTCATATGCTAATGATTCAGGTCAGCTCTGCTCTTAAATCATTTCTTATTTATAAAATGCCTCAAGGCTGCAAACAAACTCCCTGTGACTACGTTTTCTGTTTGTTTGTTCATTTTGTGTGCAGATTCATCTTTACACTTGTTCTTCTGTCAGTGCTCGCACTTATCGTACACATTAGTCGCTGTATGTTTTTAAATCTCCACGTCAGCGACAGCCATGATGCTTTTGGTTTGTCTGTCCGTCCCATTTTTGCGAACGCTGTGTCTCAGTAACGTCTGGAGAAGATGTCTTTAAACCGGTTCACTTGTACTTAGGGATGAACAGATTACATTTGGATGGTCAAAGGTCACCGTGACCTCATAAAACACATCTGTGGCTATAAATCAAGAATGCATACACCAACTTTGACAACATTTCACACAAATGTCTAAGGATAAAAAAAGGTCAACTTTTCTGTGACAGTAAAAATGTTCCGCAAAACACGTTTCTGTTCATATTGAACACCAGAACTCGGGAACAGAAAGGGAGTTAGTGACCATATTTCACATCTGATCGTGTACTGAATTGCTGACACTAATATTTGGTGTCCACATTGAAACTGCGTCTTTATTTGGATCTTCTGTGCTGTCGGGTTGAAGATGCGTGTGATGCCTCCACGTTTTACAGTTTGTAGCTCCATCCATATTTCTATTCTGCAGATAATTGTATTTTTTACCGGATTATCCATCATACTTTGATTATGAAGTATCAACAAGGCTGTAAAAAAAAAAAAAAAAAACATTGAACACTGCAGAAACAGTACATCTCTTTATATCTAGTGCTTTATTCTTTCATCCCCTCGTTACTTCACACTTTTCTACTCGGCTTTATTCTAAGTCACGTCTCTAACCCTGCACCCTCCTCTTAAGTCTGGTTTCCCTTAAAGGGCCAAACACAACTGGCACTTATTTATTATGTGCTTTTCAATTTCACCTCAAGAAATCGGAGACTTTTTATCGTCTTGCCAGTGAGGATTTTCTCAATTGTGCCGTTTGCTCCTGTGTTATAAACATTTAGAGGTGTCTCTGATCCCTGCATGTCCCCAGTGATTAGTGTCGCTAATTTCAGAGTTATAAAGTTGGGTGCGTTGCGATTGTTAAGAAATTCTAACAAAAGCAAAGAGGCAGAGCAGGAAGCGAGTGAAGACCGGATTCTAGGGTAAGAAAAATGCTGGGTAAAAATAGTTTTACTAGTCTTTTCCACATGTGCACAGTTACTGGACACACAACACACCCTTAACTGACCATCACACGCACACACACACAAACACACAAACACACACTCCCATAACTGACACATGCCAAGACGTGGATTAGTCGCACACGTGTAAGATCCCACACAGAGACGCACACATGCGAGCAATTTTCCATCCACTGCTGAGTGAATGTTGTGCCAATGTCTCAAACATTTGTCCATATTTCATGCTACGAACTGAAAGAAGCAGACACACGTTGCGCGTCTCGTGGGCATTCGAAGCTGCACAGCAGCAGAGATTCCCTGTGCTTTTGTGGCTTGTGTCACTGCATTCTTTTTTTGTTGTTGTTGCAAAGAAAACGATTTTTCAACATTATTTATCGCGGATTTCTTAACTGACGAACCCGTATCATGCGAGTTTGAAAACATTTTTGCAAGATTGCGGTCACTGATACGAAAACCGTATCCGTTGAAGTACGCGAAAACGCCGCTCGTGTGTACGCGTGCACCGACTGGCGCTCTGCTCACCACTACACACAATCACATGATCTATTTTCTGTTTCCCTGCACGCCGGTCTGCTTCTGCAGGTTGTTTTTCATCGTATTTCAGTACGAGAGGAAGGTTTTACACTCGTCGCGACATCGTGACTTACTTGGTAGAATTTATCTGGGGTGAGTTGTGTTTTACAAAATCACCGATTTAATGATTTGAATGGAAAAAAATAATCCCACTGGAATAGTAGTCAGGGCCAAAAATCTGGTGACGTATGGTCATTCATTGCACGAGACATTTCTCCAGAGTTAAAAAAAAAAAAAAAAAAAAAAAAAGATATTTCTATTTTTAAATATATAATATAATAATATAATATTAATTATAATCTAAATATAATATCATATAATCTAAAATATATATATAAATATATATATGTATGTATATATATATATGTATGTATATGTATATATATATGTGTGTGTATATATATATATATACGTATATATATATATATATATGTATGTATGTATATATATATGTATACATATATATACATACATATATATATGTGTGTGTGTATATATATATGTATATATATATATATATTTTAGTTTTTATATTTGATAGTGACAGTGAGGAGGTAACAGGAAATGAGACGAGAGAGAGGAAGCTCCGAGTGGGATTCAAATTAGGGACATTGTGACCGTGAGAACACGACCACTCGGCTACCAAGACACCCTGAAAATGACTGTATCTCACGCAGAGACACTGTCTTACAATTATTAGGATCACAGCGTTCACTTGTGTGATCGATACAGTGGTGGCATTATACAGTGTTGTGGTCCTAAATTATTTAATTGCCAAAAGAAAATTTCTTTCTTTCTAAAAAAAAAATAAGACCGTTTTTCCAGTGAGCCAAAGTTATTCACAGACCTCGCTTTCAGTAGTTCTCATCAGGACTATTTATTTTCTGGAAAGCAGTCCCAATAATAACAGTTCACATTTCCAGGCATGCATCACAGGCTGAGTTTTCTGGTTAAAAACTTAGAGTACTCGAACTTATCGAACTTGAATGGTGTCGTAAAATTTTTGAACATATTTACACGACTGGAAGCTTTTGAGATTTCCGACTGGAAACGTGTTTGTCAGAGTCGATCTGCGTTTATTAAGTCAGAATTTCAGATAAAATACATTTAAAATCGTTTTCATTTAAAGTTTACTGTCGTATCTCGGTAGTTATCTTCAGAGGAAAGATGCTGAATGTTTTTCTTCTTTTTTTTTTTTTCACTGACTTATTTTTTTTCTGCTCTGTCAGGTTTGTTAATTTATCTTGTGTGCAAAACCACAGCTAGTGAATTTACAAGGAACTGTGCTCACTTCTGTGAATCTTGAGTGCGCTGTCTTACCTTCATTTTTGGCTTGTATATCAGTATTTCTGAGAAGTATACAAAGAGGGCAGTGCAATGAAGTGACACATTTATTCATTGTCTCTGACAGCTTCTGACAGGTTTCCAAGAACACAGTCATCTCTATCAGTATTGGTAACCCCACAACTACTGTGTGTGTGTGTCTTTGCGTTTCCCACTTCCTCCGTGATGCCACAAATAGAGCTGATTATGAATGCAATCAGTTCCAATGATCTCCTACTCCACCATGTACACTGATCATATACTTGTGTGTGCAGAGGTGACTGTCGAAGTTTTTCTCAGTGACGGGATGTTTTTAAAATATTTTAAGCGATAAAAGAGTTGATCTGAAAAAAAATAAATGCATAAACTAAACCTAAACCCCTCTAATTTTACATTTAATGTATTAACGCAACTATTTTTAAGGTATTGGCCAAAACCCAAAGTTGAGGTGAGTTGATTTCAGAGAGGTTTCCATTTTCATGTATTTGTAATGTGGTACTTTGTGATCACAGCTGCTTCTCGTGGACGCAATCCTCAGCAGGACATTAAACTTTTTTTTTTTATTAGCATGTTTTGGATTCTCTTTTCTAAAACAAATCCTACTTTTAAAAAAAAATTGACAGAGACTCCAGCACAAAAGGGGTAAAACTGGAGAGAGCAGGTATCACAGAGTCTATTTCTGTCCCTCCAGCTATGGAGGAAGACCTCAGGAGAGTTTAATCTGCACGGCACAAGCAACAGTTGGTGGACTCTGGCAGACTGGACGGGTGAAAACAATGCCAGCTGCTGCAGATCACCATCAGCTGCAGCTGTACATGTTTTAGAAACGCATTAAAAAAAAAAAAAAAGGAGCACATTCTTCTTGACAAACATAGCAGGAATTTGTCTTCAGTAGCCACGATCCAGGCAGAGCTGTAAACCGTTCACCTCAACCTGATTATAAAAAGAGTCCGGGAACATGGACGGGTTTAAAACTGTCCCCGCACTGACACATGGAGCAGTGATCAATGTAAAGGTTGAAGCCCAGAAACCTGTTTTCAAATTTGCAGATCACGTGCTTCATATTTGTCGCAATTTTACCGATTTATTTCAACAGTCTGTTTACATTTGCAGATTTTTCTTTCCCGAACATTTTCCACCCCAGCAAAGTGCAAAACCTTTTTGAGTAATATTTAGAATTTCAAACTGTTTCCACAGATAAAATCTGCATTAAACACGAGGACAGGAATTGGGTGCACTTGAGCGTCGACTGTTCGAGTGACATATCCTAAAAACTACAGTTCCCTGCTGCTGCTGAGGAAATTGTTTAAGCTTGCTTAAACTTGAGTGAGCCAGGCATCAAGTATTTACAGGCAAACGAACACAAAGCTCGGATGTATGGCGCGATAAGGACACTGCAACCTTCCTCAAAGTACTAAATTAAACAAACATGTCATTTTCACATTGTTTTCATTCATTTGACCTTCGATCTTCATCATCTTGTTGCACGCTCGTCTTCAGCAAATGTTTCGCAAATAGAAATTTTGCTGCACCAACTGCAAGTGAATGGTGGTTCATTTTCTTTTGCTGATTCACTAGAATTGTGGTTAGAATTTGCAGCTAAATTTGGATGGAAACTTGACCCGTGTAGTTTGATGATTGGTTTTTAAACATTAAGGGCAACAGTGGAGCTCTGTGGTTTAGAAAAATAAGCTGTATGAGGCTTTGGCTTCACAAATGTTACTTGTTAGCGAGACCATTTCACTGCTCTTTTGGGTCTTTGCAAAGGATTCATTGACAATAAGTACAGATATGATGTCACCAGGCCTGTCCTCTTAGTATGCAGCAAAAAGAAATGCATCAGTGATCCGGACCTGAAACCAGGGGAAGTACAGACAGATGTGTTGGTTACTGTGTACGAGGTCATGTCCCCTCCTGGTGGGTGGTGCTCTACTCTAAGTCTTTAAAGTTTGTGTGTTTGTCTGTGTGTGTGTGTGTTAGATAACTGTGCATACACATTCTCCAAAATCTCTCCGGAGACCAGTTTGGTGACCCTGCAGAGTCTAAGGTTACGGACACACGCACACACGCACACACGCACACACGCACACACACACACACACACATACATACACAGTACCGCACACGCGTGCACCCCGGACGCCGTTGGCTACAGTGACCCTCGGAGGGATAGAGAAATGTTGAGTGTCAGTCAGTTGCCGTGGCAACGGCCTTGAGAAAGGGACCCTGGGAAGATCATTTTGGACTCCAAACATCCTGTGTGTCACCCGTGTGTGGGTGTGTGCACTCAAACTGTAGATGGGCTTGTGACTGTGGGTGAGAGGTTGCATGGTTGCATCTGTCGCCGCGTCTCTGTTTATGTGCTGCTTTCATCAACTGTTTGCTGCTCTGCGTACATCTGAGGCATTAGTGCCTGAAATGTTTTCTGTTTGGATTTTATACATTATTTTCTAATAAGTTTATTCAGCAGGGACAATAATCATTCATTAAGTTTTAGTGGCCGAGAAAAAGAAGAAAAAAAAAAGTCTTTAGTAGCACAGTATAATGAATGTCATTCATTTGGCACTATTTCAAAATATTTTATTAATTTCATTATTATTAATAAAATGTATCTGTTTATTGCTTGTTTAGTTTACAAAATGTGAAAGAATTGTGAAGTACGTCCATCATTCTACATTCAAAATCGAAATATCTTCAGGATGTAGACCGTGCTGTGTTGCATATCGGTGCTTCATATTTACAATACGTGTGCGTGTGTGTGTGTGTGTGTGTGTGTGTGTGTGTGTGTGTGTGTGTGTGTGTGTGTGTGTGTGTGTGTGTGTGTGTGTGTTCGAAGTTGAAACGTAGTAGTGAAAGTTGAGTCAATGTGAAATGAACGAGGAGTGAAAACTGAAAGGACACTGAGGGGTGATAGTACTGTGACGGATCACCATCAGCTTAATATTTCGCAGAGTTGATGCTGATGATGTCTGCGGATATTTTAGTATATAATAATCTGTTGTAAGGTGTTCCAATAGGGCTGCAACAAACATGTATTTTTATGTAGGGAGAAATCCAGATATGTCAATAAAATATGATATAAACATCATATGGCTTCAGTGAACAAACTGATTTGGAGAAAGTATCTCTAAATTTAAAACTTCATAAAGCACAAAAGTCCGAATTGAATTCAAATTCAGTTCAGATCTGATCACGGAGCCGTCTAATTGGTCCCCAACTCATTCTGCAGGATGACAACAACCCAGACAGGTCGTCAACACACAGCAACGTACGGCTACTGTTTTAAATAAAAACCCAAATGTATTCCATGTGAACGGGCCCGCAGTCATGAAACCAAAAGAAAAGACTAACGCGGCGTTGTGTTTGTTCTTCTCCACGATGTGCTGCTGGTAGTAAAAAAAAAATTAAAAAAAACAACTCTCTTTTCAATCAGCTGTCAGATCACTTTAATAATCATCCAGTGATCGATGCCCTGTACCGGCTTGTTTGTTCTGTGACGGGTTTAATGTGGTAAATCCCTTTTGAAGTAGGTTTCCACTCACTCAGGTCGATGCGTAAATAATTCACAGAGGGCAACATTTTGACACAACGTCCTTGTGTTTGTTCCCTGAAAGAGATAATTGAATGTCAAAACGATGTCCTGTTATTGATACACTGGGAGCACGCGACGACCTTGTGTGGAGACGTGCCGTCGCTTCGTCCTCTGCTGCGGGGTGAGGAGGAGGAGGAGGGCAAAGACTGGAGGTCTGCAGGCAAACCATGCAGTGAGCTGTTGAGACGAAGAGGAGCGGTAATTTAAGACGTGAATGAAATGCTTCCCCGAGGGGCTCGCTCCGTGTTTACAGACTCATTACGCTCGCTGTTGTCTCTGGTTACGTGCCGACTTGTCTGCATCTGTCCCTCTTGCGTGTGGAGGACGTTCGTACCGGGCTGTCGTTGGCGAGGACGTGTTGCGTTGGCTTTGGTTTTTGGCTTCAGTGACGAATGAAGAAAACGGTGCAGTTGCACCTACAAACACACTTTTAACTTTTGACATTTTCATACGGGACGAGGGAGGTTTTTAAACAACGTGGTCGCATCTCGGTAATAAGCCCTCCCTCCTTCCTACATCTTTGCAAGACATCATTTCGCATCCCTTATTTGTTTTTTTGCATCTTGTTTTTCATCTATTTGAGGCCGTTTCACATCTCTTTACCGCCACTGAGCCCTTTATTTTGTCGTTTGTGTCTATTTGAGTCCTTTTGCATCATTATTTATCGTCGATTTGTTTCTGTTTGTGGCTCTCTCTGATCATTTTGCATCTATTTGTGGGTTTTTCTTTTTGAGCATCTTTTAACCAGTTGTGTGTCTGTTTGTGGTCATGTTATATCTCTTTCAGGTTGATTGTTTGATCCTCAACAACAAATGTCAACAGTTGCTTCATACAGAAGTTTGATCGGCCTTCAGCTTGTGGACTCATTCGGTTATTAATCCAAGTTATGTCAAACCCACTATGTACCATTGTTCACTCTGGGCAAAAAGGGCAAAGTCCTGTCTCTGTGTGTGTGTGTGTGTGTGTGTGGGGGGGGGGGGGGGGGGGGGGGGGCTTTCTCTCTCTCTCCCTCTCTCTTTCTCTCTCTCCCTCGCTCTCTCCCTCTCTCCCTCTCTCTCTCTCTCTCTCTCTCTCTCTCTCTCTCTCTCTCTCTCTCTCTCTCTCTCTCTCTCTCGAGTGTTACAGACTACAATTTGCAGTAATAGGAAATGTGCTGTGAGCCAGAATTTGCTCCCCTGATGAAGTTGATTCACAGAAATCAGGCCTGTTATGTTGCTCAACCAGTCAGACATCTGCTGTACGCCTTCTTTTTTTTTCTTCCCTCCACAGACACACATGGTTCCTCAAAGATGCTCCTCCTCAGAAACTCATTCACATTCTCACTAAAAATCCTCTCAATGACTCACCCAGCCCAAAAGCTCACCACCACACAGAGCGAGAGTAGCACGTCTCATTCGCTGTCGCACATCCGCTGTAAACTCTTGTCAGGTTGCCACTGCGATTGATCTGTTCTTGCTTCATTGATTATTTGTCTGGCCTGCAAAATGTTAGAAAACACTAAAAGATGTCCTTGACATCGCGACCGCTTCATAAGTCTCTGGTTTTGTCTGGCCGCAGTGTTTTGGACTGCAGACCAAAGCTGAAATATATTCTTTTCAGTATGATATAAAACAGAAAAAAGCAGGAAGTTGACACTGAATAATGTTTAACTATGATCTTATTTTCTCTTTTATGGACTGAATAAATAGGCAGAGTAACTGTCAGAGTCGTATGATAACTTAACACCACCTAACAGGTGGGTGCAGATGCCGAGCCCAGATGTCGGTCTCTTTGATCTGAGAGAACTCCAAATGATCTATGATGTTGTTTTGCAGCTGCTGAATGTGTCAATAAGAAAGTGTTGGTTATCAAGATCGACATATCAACTTAAAAGGTGATGATATAGTCGTGTTTGCTTCACCACTTGTGTCCACTGCCCCCTACCGGCCAAACAAAATGAGTTATTGCAGGTTTAAAGACTATTTAGTGCAGAGTTGTTGTGGGACTTTTGATTATGTCACGAGATCTTCATCATCGAATGGAGTTTGTCCAGTTTTTGTGGAGTTGAGGATGTTCGACAATCCTTTTGTCTACATGAGCACTTGAAGACGACTCGTTCATGTCAGCTCAAAACATTTAAAGTTAATTCATAATAAAACTAGATGAAGACCATTTCATCTTATCCAAAGTTAAAAAATCTTATTATGTCACAAATTTAATTTAATTTAATCTAATTTAATTTAACTTAATTTAACTTAATGATTCGTTTTAAATAACTTGGTTGCCAGTTCATTACCAACCAACAAGATTATCTTTGCATATGGTTTTTTTTTCCTCCTTTCCTTTTAGAACATATTGATTAGATCTTTCTCGCTCTAACTATCTCGATCTTTATGCCGAGGAAAGTCATAAGAAAACATTTTAACGTTTTAACCTGAATCTGAAGGCCGAGCAGGTTCCTCTGAACACACCTGGACTGAAATTCTGCGACTTGGCATGAGTTTACTTTTCGTCAGTTGTTCATTCACTGACTCAGTTCTCACTAAATGAGTCACATCCCTCTCCGCTCTGCGTCATTCTATCTGGTATTGATAAAATTAGTCTGTGGTTGAAACGCAGCGCAATAAGAGTGACGAGGGGGGGGGAGGGAGGGACGGGTGGGTGGGTGTAAATCTATTCTTCTGATGTGTGTGCTCCTGTCTGTTTTCATGTGTGTAAGATTAACATAGACATTCCTCAGGCTCACACACTGTCACATAGACTCAAACTCATCCAGTGCACAAAACCCTGGAATCCGTCTTCCCTGCTCTTTCTTCAGCTCTCCATCCCTCCCTCTCTCTCTCTCTCTCTCTCTCCCTCCCTCTCTCTCTCTCTCTCTCTCTCTCTCTCTCTCTCTCTCTCTCTCTCTCTTTCCCTCCCTCCTTCCCTCCCACCCAATGCAGAGTCTTTCGCTGTCTGGTCTGTTTCCTTTTGCTGCCTCTGCTCTCTCACGCTGCTCTCTGATTTTTTTTTTTTTTTCCTTTGTTCTGCTGTCCTGCATGTGTTTATCTCACAGGGTTTGATCTCATTAGTCTCCACTGTGCGTTGCCGAGGTTACTGCATGTCACATTTACTGCTGGGAGATACTTTATGTTTTGAGAATTACACACGAATTTGTACTTTATTTGACGGGAATTTGAACACTTAAGTAGAGCAACAGTGAAATATATATAAAGTTGCCACGAGTATATTTACTACCCGTTTTGGCCCAGCCAACATCATGAAGCCCGTCAATTTTATTTTTAACAAAATGCAACAGATTCACATTTAAGAAACTATAACCTGATCATTCTGACAATTTACTGATCATCACAAGTTTAAGAGGAATTGTAATCGACCAGAATGACAGATGCAGGACATCGCAGCACACCACTGTGATTTCCTGTGTTGTAATGCAGCCCGGAACCTTTCATATATTACATATGAAGATCCTGAGCTGCAGGCATAAAGACTTTTTTTTTTTTCTCTCCCAGTATATCCTGCATGTTTACAAGTTTGTACTTTTTATTGCACACACGAATAAAAAGCCTAAAGATATCAAAAACAGCATCGGTAATAGTAAACGGTGCCTACTTTCCACCTCCTCATGCCTCCCAACTCGGTGTTATGATTAGGCAAATTCAGTTGTCAAACACAACAGCTCACGTAGAGCTGACACGTGACACACACGCTCGCTCTTAAACTCTTAAGAACTTAAGAACAGTTTGCTGACTCTCTTGTCTCCACCTGTTTCTATCAGCTGTCGCCCAGGCTTCATTTCAGAGGTGACTTCTGACCCAGCATGCTGCAGGCCTGTGCACATGGCTGATCAAGTCATCCGTGTGTGTGTGTGTGTGTGTGTGTGTGTGTGTGTGTGTGTGTGTGTGTGTGTGTGCGTGCGCGTGTGCGTGCGCGCGTGTGTCTGTGGTTTGGAGGCTGTTCATCGGTGTATTAGTGACATATGGTTAGTTTGGGTGCACGTGCTTGTTGTTGCGCACCCACGGGTGTTCACTCGTGTTCACGCGTGTTGCCGTCCTCGTGTCCAGCTGGGTGTCGGGGTTTACCTGCATGCGACGGGGACTCTGAATCTCCGAGTGTCTTGTTTCATTTGTGCATAAAAGTCAACGATGGTTTTGTTGGCCAAACAGCCACCAGGGAGACCCTCGTATCTCATCCAACTTTGTTCGTATACATATTCTGTCCTGGTGGGGTCGACCTTGGCGCTCCGCCAGCAGAACTCCCATCATGCTCTTCTTCCCACGGTTCACTGCATTTGCTTTCGATCAGGGAAGCTTCACTTTGAGCAGCAGAGGGGATTCACCCTCACGCAGGCAGATGGACTCCACATCCACACACGTAAACTCCACCTCGTCAAACACAACCTGCCTCCGCTTTCCAGGCTTTTTGTGGACCATCTGCTTCCCATTAGTTAGGTGTAAACATGGAAAACAGCATCTGCGTTGCACACATGTATGTGTTCATAGATAAACTGTGTCATGTGGTATCTCTAGTTTAATCAGTCAATCGTAAACTTACACAAACTACAGCGGCTCCACACTCGGAGGTCAGCTCCACTCAGCACTTCACCGACGTGCTAAATAGTTGAACAAAAGTGGAGGAAAGCGAGCACGCGGTAATACTTCTGCAGTCATCTGTGGACAACAAATGTAACCGCACTGATGTAAACTGAGTATTAAATATACTGTGAAGTTTGACTCGTGCACTCAGAGCGGAGCTGAGGCACAAGTTTGTATACGAGCCCTGGATTTAAGCCGAAGGTTTTCCTGATATTACCTGAAGGGTTAAAACAATGGTTGACCCAAATCACAAAAAATGATATTTTCTCACAGTCCTTACGTAAATCCCTGATGGTATCTATCCACGCAGATAATTTGGGTTTTATCAATCTCGGAACAGATTGTCTATCGGCCTCGAGGGGTAATGGCCAATATTTTAGAGCTCTGGTATCTGGGCCAAGACTTCTCTATTGTTTACTTGAGTCGCGAGAATTGGAGCTGAGAGATGCCAAGTCTGTGAGATATCTGTTCCCGAGACATCCTCTTCCACCCAAAAAACAGTGAAGGTGAATGGATTTTTTTTTGGGGGGGGGGGGTTTAGTTTTGCTCAAATCATCACACACACAAAAAAAAACATATCTTCCCACAAACAACATCCACATTTCCAGGTCTCGACGCCCCATCAAATCATGTTTCCTCGCAAACTACTTTAACTAGCTTGTTGTATGTTTCATTAGGGGATTTAAGTCGGCTCAGACACCAGCTGTTTGAGGAATGATTTTATTACTTTGTTATTTACACACAGCAGTTTTTAAAGACCTTTTTAAAGCAAGAGAAATCATTACCAAGGTAAATCTTCCCGTTCGACGCGGCACACGATGGCCGTGACTCTTTTTCTTTGTTTTTTCAGGTTCTACTTTTAGTTTCTGTATTTCAATGTGTAATAATGTGTACAAGAGTGAAGTCTGATCTGTCTGTAATTATGTCTTTATTGTGTTTTTCAGGCCTCCAGTCCCAAGCTAACGACTCACTGCTCAGATATCCAAGAAGTCCGTCGTTGCAACCGGCTGGAGATGCCCGACAACTTAAACACATTTGTTTTAAAGGTGAGTTCGGGACTAAATGGAGGTCAAGTTTCTTCCTCAGCGACTCTCTGAACTCTGTCTTTACTAAATTGCAGTGGGAGGACTGTGCTCTCCGAGTTGTTTATGTCCACATCACTTAGATCTTTGACCCTCAATCCAACATAAAGACAAAACAGGATAAACATTGTCATCTCAAAACTCTCTAAATAGGCCTCATTTAGATCTTGTTGCCTTCAATTTAAAGGATATTCCACCCAAATCTCGTTCCTTTCAACGTCGAGAGAGAAAAACGTATCAAAACATTTATAGAAACATACAAACACGGGTCACTTCTCCGCTGTCCGTCCACATGCTTCATCATCTGTTGTTCCCCAAACAACACGTTGTCTGTCGCTTCACTACTGCCTTTATTTAAACTTTGTCATGAGCAGCATTTTAGTGAAACTGTTTACCACGTGTGGATTATCCTGCAAAATGGATGCGGAAACTTTTTATGGATATTTGTATTTGTTTATTCGTCCAAGTAACAGACATGAATCGCAACCAAAACAGCCAGTATACGAGGAGGTTTTACGCATCAGTTGTGGAGGTGTCAATTTTCTTGGTCTCTACTATTTTCTATATCAAAAAGAAATCCATTCTTTCTCTTTTTTTTTTTCATTTACAATGATCTGCTTCACCAAAATGTTCTGTATGAGATTGAGGGGGGAAAAAAAGTACATTTCCCGAGGCTGTTTGACTCTTTAATGGTAAAACTCAGATACAAGTCACATGTATTGAAATAGTTTTTCTTCTCTGTAATATCCATCCTGTTGCACTCTGAATTTTGTCGAAATGAAGTTAAAAGATTTAAGAAGGTGAATTATTTTACCCTGTTTTTTTGTTCATAGAAAAACTTGAAATAGAAATAATGAGACTATTAATCCCTCAGTGCACACGGTGCATGCGTCCCTGCCACTCCTTGCATTTGCACAGTGTGGTGCATTTTGATGTGGACGGTATATTTGAAATCATCTTTGTCTCTGCAGGTTAATCGAGGTAGTCTGATATTTGAGACGGACAACGACCAGCAGGTCAGCTCCTGGACCACTGAGCTAAAAGAATGTATCAGCAACAGGTGAGAAACACGGAAACACAAACACATATCAAAATAGGATATCAAAATATCAAAACAAAGTCTTAACACAAAGGCATATTTTCAAATATGAGCCAACTAAAGTAACAACTCAAAAACTTTCTACTTCAGTACAGTTTTAAGGTACTTTAGTTTATAAATTTAATACTATGTCCTTCTTCAACTCCTCTACATTTCAGGGGGAATATTTGACTCTACGTGACGGCTGTAGTTGCGTGCGGTAATCATTTTACCGTCCTCTGGATTGATCTTATCTCTCACTGTATATAAAGTGAATAAAACCAGCTGCGCCAGCTACAACATGCTGCTCACACGTGATTGCAGAACAAACTACATTTCACAGATAAATCGCGAGTGCTTTAAAAGTTAGTAATAGCCGCGTGGGTTGTCCGTCTCTTACGCAGCGTTTTCCTTCTGAGATCCTGAGTGGAAATATTTAACACTCGGCTGTTTTCAGTGTTTGTGGGTGTGCTGGATGTTTACTTCTGCAGAGGTATGTGTGAGCAAACGCAAGTGAGAATATTTGTGTGTGTGTGTGTGTGTGTGTGTGTGTGTGTGTGTGTATTTGTCTATCCCTGAGTTTATGCGTGCATTCGTTTGCTTTAGGGCTCTGCAGACCAGAGCAGGTTTGAGCCTTGTTATATTTGGAATATTGCTGGAAGTAATCAGTCATCAGACTCATCAGTCAACTCAATATTTACGGTAAACCTTTGAGAGGTAACATGTGTTGTGCGGAGAGTGTTTTGTCAGGCCTTGAAAGAGCTGCAACAAAAGTAGTTGTAAAACTGAGCGGAGTTAAAGCTGTGTGGGAGTCCTGGAAATTCAAGCTGGAAAACTTTGTTACATGAGTCTCTCTCTCACCCGTCACTCTGCTGTGGACAAAATACACTTTAAAAACAAATATTAGACAGCGGTGAAACAGGAACAGGTTTTTTTTTTTTTTTTTTTTTTTTTTAAATCATTAACAGAATTAGAATTCATAAAAAAGTGATGTCAGTCCTTCATAGAACTGTATACAGTACAGTATAACAGAAACTTTATGATTGTAATCATCAACAAAAATAGTCAAATATTGTTATCATCATCTACTAAGATGAGTGAGAGCAGCTTAAATTAAAAAAAAATTTCCCCTCGGGGATTAATAAAGTAACTACCTAACCTAACCTAACCTAAAATCTCTATGAAATTACTTCCTGAAGGAAGTATCACTGAGTATCACGAAGGAGAAAAATAAATGCTTAAATCACAAAACAAGCGCAGTAGAAGTCATAAAAGAAATGTATAAATGCAGCAATGCCTAAAAAAAAAAAAAGACTGGTTGTGTTTTCAAAAGGAGATGCAGGTTGGCCTCTGTTTAGTACGTTTAGCAATACTCAGTGGAAGTATTACTCTGAGGAGTTCTTCATACTGCAATACAGATGAGTTATATTGGAGCTTTCTGTCTCTTGTTTCAGTCTGATAAATACAGTCTGAGTGTATTTGTGAAAGTGTGTGTGTTCCTCTGTGAAAGGAAGTGTGGGGGAGGTCTGAGACTCAGAGAACCTCAGGACCTTTCTCATTTCTGCAGATGTCGGGATTCACACACACACACACACACACACACACACACACTCAAAAAAAAAAACACCCATTTGTGCGGAATTTCGACGGACTGCCTTTAATTTAGTCTAAATTCACTACACATGTCTCTATATGTGTAATATTAACATCACTGCATGCCACTTATTAATCTAATCGTAATTCTGACCTTATGTGCCTCAGAAAGTACGTCAGATTGGTTAAAGATCCCCTCCAAAGATGTTTTAAGACGTTTACAAGACGCTTTGAATAATTATTTGTGGCTGACATGATTTTTCCACAAAGAAAAAATGAATTTGTGGAAACTCTTAAAATCACATCTACTCTCACATTATAAATTCCAGACTCTGTATACAGGCAAATATATTGAATTTATGAAGTTGAACTGTAGGAAACAAGATGTCTCTTAGTGAGTGTCCTTTCTCAGTGTGCTTGTGCACGAGAGGCTGCACGTTTCCATATCACACTTGTCAAAGTTGATTTGGATTAGGGTTGGCATCTATTTGTGGACTATTTGTGATGTCACATATCCTGCTCATAAGCCTGCCCTCTAAAATCAGACTTTCAATGCACAGAAACTTTACTTCTTCGGCAGATGAATGTTAAAACAGCCTATTAGTTTAAACTCCGCGCACACGTCATTCTGCACGGCGAAGCTCAAACTGCAAGAACAAGAAGAGAGATGTATTTTAATGTGGGGAAAATGCAGTGATTCATTTGAATGGAACCGGTCCATCAATGCAGCAGTTTCAGGGTTTAAGTTTTGCTGCGATGCCACATATAATCCAAGGTGCTGCGCTGGTCAGACAAAAAGCATGTGAACATTTTTGGTGCATCATTAATGATGTCCAGAGAAGGTGTAAATAATAACACGAAGGATGGCTGAAGTCCGTTCAGCTGCTTCACGTTCGGGGTCCTGAGATCGTGTGAGCTAACTCACTGTCACTTTAATGAAACGAGACCTTCGCTTTTCCTTCCGTTACAAGTCAAAATGTGTGCTGTGAAAAAGGCCTTTTGTCCAGAAGTGTGCACCAATATCTGTAGTTCATCACGTCAATAATACAAAGAGTACAGGAGAGACATCAGGGAGGCAGCGTGACGAGTGGAAACACTCGTGGTCTGATATGGTCCACGGAGTTCGCTTCAAGCACACTGAGGCCTTAACTCTGATCCTTGAAATGTCTATACTGTTTTGCAAATTTTCCCCACTTAGTGAGAGCAAGACACAAAATGATTTTTGCTAAGTTAGAAGAAGAGCACACACACACACACACACACACACACACACACACACACACACACACACACACACACACACACACACACACACACACAGTGTGGAGAAAGGAGACTTGTCTTCCTGTTATTCAGAAAGCTGCAAACTAAAGTCAGCATTTCAGCAGGATCTGCTGCGGCTTCCCTCTTTAACCTTCCCGTTCTCATCTATGTAAGAACACATACATAACGCGTGTGTGCGTGTGCGCGTGTGCGCGTGTGCGTGTGCGTGTGCGAGAGCAGTGAAACAGAAGAACAGTAAGTCTTAGTTCAGATCTGAACTGGTGAACTGGACTCACTTCCTGTCTGTGCTCCGTGTCTTTGTGTTCCTTCAGCCTGCTGTTTCCTACATGTTCAATAGACTCAGCCCGCCAACACACACACACACACACACACACACGCACACACACACGCACACACACGCGCGCGCTCGCACACACACACACACACACACACACACGTCTATCGTTGTGAAGACTCTCATTGGCAAAATATATTCCCGAGCTCAGTGGCAAGCAAATAGAGGCCCGAGGACCAACTCTGGCCCTCTCTTCCAAACAATAGGTCCCATTAAGAGTTTTTGCTTTTAAAGTTTGCATCTCAACTTTGACATCTCATTGATGTCTCAAAAATGTACTGTTAGTAACGATATATAATCAAGATCCTAAAATATTTTTTTATTGTAACAACTAATAATAGACAATAGTTTTCACTTCTAACACAAATAGATGACGGTCTACCAGAAATGTTATGGAAGTAGCTCTGCTGGCCCTTAAAAATGACGTGTATTCAAAATATAATCCTAAAATAAACTTGAAATTAAATGAAATAGTCAAAAATAAAATGCAAAATAGCTACAAGACACGGGATATACGCACACGCACACACACACACACACACACACACACACACACACACACACACACACACACACAGACAGTTCTGTAGAATTTTTTGGGGAACAGGTGTAATAACAGTTGCAGCAGCGTTTCACCACAAAACAGAAGTTCGAGTACAAACAGACGGTGAAACCTAAATGTGAAAAATGACTGTTAAGAAAGGAAACCATCCCCAAATGGACCTCTTCCCTTTCACACGTTGCAGATGATACAGTGCGTGTAATCTGAATGTGCTCTTGTCCTTCAGGTCAGGTAGCGTGGATCTGGAGCCCCTCCCCTCGCCCGCCGACAGCTCTGCTCCAGCCAATCAGAGAGGGAGCTCAGAGTCAGGAGTTCAGAGTGAGTAGTGGGACGAGGGGACGTCACTTTTGGGACACATCGGAGCCATCGCAGGGTGTAGATGTGTCTTCATTTCATCAAACTGATGGATGCTCGCGTTGCTAACAAGAACATCCACATTATGAGAAAGCGGATTTGCCCTTTAAGAAGAGTAGCATTTGTTTGACTCTCCTTTTAGCTCTGTTTTGGTCTCCCACCATCTCTCCGGCTGCTAAATGCTCCGCCATCCCCCGGCAGCTAGTCTCCAACTTATGTGGTAAATCGGCAGCTTTGTAGTGCAGCAGTGGCTTTTCAGAGCTTACTTTTGTGGTTCCCCTGCAGCCGAAAACATTTGGTAAAGTTGAGAGGCGGACGGCCAAACAATGAGCCGGGCGATCGCGTGACGCCGTTAACATCGCACGCCGCAACCCGACCCATGATCGATGTCCACGTATTGATTATTACGGCCAGAATCACACTTCAGGACAGTAACAACACGCGATTCCGGTGCTCCCTCCTCCAGGCCCCGTCACCTTCACCCTGCCGGAGCAGGCGGCCCAGAAGACGGATCACTTCCTGTTCTCCTACCCCTGGTTCCACGGGCCCATCTCTCGCGTCAAGGCGGCCCACCTGGTTCAGAGCTCTGGACCGGAGGGCCACGGGGTGTTTCTGGTGCGGCAGAGCGAGACGCGCAGGGGAGACTACGTTCTCACGTTCAACTACCAGGGAAAAGCAAAGGTACGGACTCACAACCCGGCCGCCGCTGTAACCGAGGGCAGTCCGGTCCACGTCCGGGAGGTGGTTCGCCGAGACGTTCGGTAATAAGAACGAGTTCTTTTTCCCGAGCCCACGTTCTCCCTTCTTTTCGTCGACGTACGCCAAAACTGGCGCCGACCCCGTTTCCCCCACCGGGGGTGTGTGGTAAATAATACTTTAAACGGGGAAGCGTCACGCAAACGCGCTGCCGACGGGAGCGACCGTAACCAAGTGACCGAACCCAGAAGGGCGGGCGGGCGGGCGGGCGGGTGGGTGGGGTGGGGTGGTGGTGGGCGGTTCGGCCCGTCCTCAGATTCAAACGGTGTGTTTTTTTTTTTCCACTGCTCACTCCTCTTGTCTGTCTCTCTGCAGCACCTGCGCCTCTCTCTAACAGAATGGGGTCAGTGCAGGGTGCAGCATCTGCGCTTCCCCTCTGTTATTGACATGCTCAGTCATTTCCGCCTCTTCCCCATCCCGCTGGAGTGCGGGGCCGCCGGCGCCGTCACGTTGTCCAGCTTTGTCGTGGCGGGCTCCAGCCCTCCATCACAGGGTGAGACTCCCGCTGTCAGGCTGCCTTCATGTGTCTTTGTCCCAAGAGAGAAAATATACACGTACCACTGCTAAATAATCTTTGATAGGAATGACTGTGTGAACGTTTATATTACTTTTATTATTATGTTGTTACTACTTGGTCTTGTTTTTTTTTTTTTTTTTTTTTTTTTTTTTTTGTAATTTGACAGCATCAATTTTCTTTTGTTTTGGGAACGGGGGATAACAAAAACGTCGGGTGAAAATTTTCGGACACGCTTGTTTATTTTGTTTTTGTTTTTTTATTTTGCTCGTGAAAAGCGTTATAGTTTCACATCAATGCGAAAATGTTCTGAGGGAAAGTCCGTCTCAGTCGGAAGCGTTCGCAACTCGTGGACGTAACGGGTCGTCGCGAGACGTCTTGTTGCTTCACGGCGGCGGGAAGGTTGATCTGTATCACTGCAGTCGAAAGTGTGAAACAGCGACATTTCAAAGAGAAAGTGTGGGCGCACGACTGCGCCGCGTGTGACGGCTCAAATTTGAACCAGGATGTTGTGAGTAATTATGTCATCGTGGAGGTTTTACATCTGACAGTTTGGGTTTCATTCTCAAGCCGCTTTTCTTTTTGGGGTAAATGACGTTTCCAGGTTTTCAGGGGGGGGGGGGGGTCCTCCCAAGTTAACTCGGTGACCTTCTTAGCAGGAATGATGGTTAAAAACTAGAAAAGCGCGGTCCGGCGTTACCGCGTCACAGCTCGGTTTCGATCCTCCGCCGATGCGCGACGGCGAGCGGCTGCGCCTCGGGGGTGTCAGAGACGCTCGAGTTTTTGTTTCGATGTCGCCACCTCCTCACTGGCTCTCTTGTTTGTTCCTCAGGTCAGCTCTCGGGCGCTCTCCTCGTCCCGTTCTCTCTCCACCGCTGGAGCTCGGAGCCCAGCCTGGCTCACTGCAGCCTGGCTCGCGGCTCCAGCCGGCCGCCGACCTCCTGCTCCGGCAGCGCCGCCGCCGCCGCCGCCACCACCTCCGGCCCCGGCTCCGTTTCCCAGCCGGCGAATCCCCCGTTCGCCCGCGGCAGCCTCCCGCCCGACCCCGCGCCGTCGGCCCCCCCCGCCCCTGCGGCGGAGCGAATCGGTGGGGAGGAGGCCGCTGCTTCGACACCCCAACGCCCACGCTCCCGTCGTCCCCCAGCGGGACTCGGACTACGAGCTGGAGCCCGACCGGGGTCGCAAGCGGGCGATAGACAACCAGTACATGTTGCTCTGACCCGCCGGTTCAAACACCTCCGTCACCTCTGAAAAGACAGCAGTCGCCTGTGAAGCCCGGCGGGTCCGCGCGCCGTCCCGCGGACGCAGCTTGTCGCCCCGCCGGCGGCTTCGTGTTGGGGGGGGGGGCGTGACACTCTCAGAGCGCATGATGCTAACCTGATTACAGCAGACTCATGAACTTGAGCGAACAAGTCTTTGTCTGGTGAATGCAGAGCACTGTGTATGTCTAAACACACACACGCACACACGCACACACACACACACACACACACACACACACACACACACACACACACACGATGTCTGTGCTGGGTGTGTGTGTTGACCAGCGTCTCACTGCCTCCACCCAGAGTGTCCACAGTGAATGTATTTCTAGGAGTTTACCATCAGCGATGATGATGATGATGATGATGATGATGATGATGATGCTCGTTCTATTGATGCGAGAGGAAAAGTCACGCGAGGAGCAAAAATGATTCCTGTTCTGGCGAAGTGGTCCAGGTGGTTTCATTTCTGTGGCCCTTCACCCTGAACTGACGGGAAGGCGCCGCCTGCCCCGTCGGCGCTCCTTCAAAGTATTTAAAAGACATTTATTCTTCACACAAAGTTTGTCAGTGTCGAGTAAAATCTCCCCTTCTTACCCAAACCGAAAGCACTCCGCTGCGGAGTGTCATTACACTCCACCAGAGATGCCTCCTCTCGTGCATTATCATATACGTAAGTGCGCATCGCTTTCAGTGCACTTTGGAACAATGTGTATTTTTCTATGCACAGATTATTTTATAGAAAAATAAGAAAAAGTAAAGTAAAAAAAAAAAAAAGAAGAGGAACACTTGGTTAAAGTCCGCCGAGAAGCTTTTTTTTTTTTTTTTTCTAAAAGCAGATCGCGCACCGCTTCCACTCCGTCGTACCTTCGCTGAAGCAGAGAAACACAGAAATGATTCGACGTCAGCTTTTCTGCAGCACCGTTTTTACCTGAAACGCAGTTCTTGGTGTGTGTGTGCGTGAGTGTGTGAGTGTGTGTGTGTGTGAGTGTGAGTGAGTGTCATCCATCAGCAGGTTTGTTTGTGCTGACGTCTCTAGAGCCGGTTCCCGGGACTCCCTGCTGGGTTTTCCAAAATCACCATCAAGTGTCTTTGTTGCATTTCAAGAACCAAAGGAACCAAATTTATTGGTAAAAACTTAATGTGGCCTCAAAGAATCTTTTCTGCCACAAAATCAAAGAAACTGGAATTTTATAATAATTATGATATTTAGATTTCTTTTTTTTTTTTTTTTTTTTCCCATCCTGCAACACTGAAAAATGTTTGTAAATTGGATGTCATTCCCGTACTTCTGGTCTGACTCCAACTAAAAAAGCGCTGACAATGCAAGTTTTGATCAAAGGTTTGCATCGGGCATTACGCCGGGCCCGCTCGGTTCTCCGGGCGATTCTCTTTCAGGGCTCGTCTCCGAACGTGCCGACCAAAAAAAAAAAAAAAAAAAAGACGCACCGAGACGACGGCGATTTGAATTTGATCGATACACCAGCAGCAAATCACAGCGCAGGTTTATCTCGAGGCACATGACTAAATTACAGATGCGGAAACCGACGTTTCAAAAAGTCCCACACACGAGCAGTAAAGGGAAGGAAAACAAACAAAAAAAAAGAAGTGCCTATAAAACCTTCTAGGAGCAGCGGGCTCAGAGGAGAGCAGAGAGAGAAAAGAAGAGCATGGAGACGTCGGAGACAATAAAACAGCTGTGCCAGAACGTCCGCTCCTTTTTTTTAAAATTATTATTATTATTTCTTTTCTTTTTCTTTTTCTTTTTTATTGATTTTGTGGTATGACAACGATTCGGCGTCACCGGAAGAGACACTCGCGCTCTTCTTTTTTGTACACATAAACCCCAAAAAATACAGGTCTTGGTGGAAGATGTTCAACGGCTTCACTCCTGAAAAGCACGAGAGGGAGGAGGAGGAGGAGGAGGAGGAGGAGGAAGGGGGGGAGACACTCCGCTTACAAACCGGAAACGAAGTGGGAAGTGAATCAAAGTCGGCCATTTTAGAGCCAACGTGATTTGTCCCTTCAGTTGTGTGGATTCTCCGAGACGTCCGGGTCAAACCGCCGGAGACGTCCGAGTCGGGTTTGATAATCTCACATTTGAACCTTTAAAAAAAAAAAAAAGAAAAGTAAACGGTGACACGATGCAGCTCCTGGAAAAACAGTGAAGTCACTCAGGGGGAACATTAAGGTGCAGTTCGTTTCAGCGTCACGTCTCCAGCTCTACCTTTTTACACTCGTCGCATTAATTATTTGTCTTCGTACTGTCTGTGTAAGTTGACCACAGCTGCAAAAAAACAAACAAACAAAAAAAACAACAAGGAAGGGCTGTGAAAATAATGTTTTTTTTTACACTATATGTAATTATTAAAAGAACTTCTACGTTTCTAACGAGAGTCTCTGTGAGGAAAGTTTGTGAAAGTGTCCGAATGTTGCACGAGATGCGAAACACCGACGATTTAATTGAAGGTTTGTCGTCAGGCCTTTTTTTTTATTTTTTTAAAAAAGGTTTAACCTTGCTAATTTAAAACTGCACTGACCTCTTCAGACGTCAACTCAGGTGTGACTTTTATCGAGAGCCTACCATTTTTTTTTTTTTTTTTTTTGATCGGAGGTCATCGAAAGGACACGTCCAAACAGGAAGAGCCTTTTACCAAAAGCGAGTCTGTACCTGGATTTTTCTGTACCTGGAGCTTCACCTCCGGGGGGAGCATGCCGGGGGGAGCGTGCCTTTGGGAAATAGCCTGTTGTCTCTTTGTTTTTCTAACCTTGCTTTAACACTAACTTCAGCCGATGATTTTCGATTTTTACCTTCAGTAAATCTGCTTAATTTATGGTTTCGACCCGATTCTGTCTCTGTCCTCTTAATCATCGTTAGTTTCCCGTTTGTTCTTTTTTTTTAGAGAAATACATAAATGCGACTCGATTTCCTCCTGAACATGAAGTCCGCTGTGACTACTCCTCTTGTTAAGTCAGCTTTGTCTACCAAAGGAACATTTAAAAAAAAAAAATTTTTTTACAATGGTTGTGTAGTTCTCTTTTGTGTATCGTCATGATCAAGACTGACATCTTTTAAGGGGAACAAAAACAAGGATGTTTTTGGCAAAAGTACGGTTGCTCTTCCTTCCCCTTCACGTGCCCGAGTCTAAACAAATCCCTCGTCACCTCTTGTTTCATTTTTTTTTTTTTTTTTTTTTTGCTCAAAGAAAGCAACGGTAACAAATGACTATTTTGAATATCAGCCCCGCCCCCTTCTCTTTGCTGGTTTTTCTTTTTAGGGAGAAAGACTGTGCCTTTGCCAGAAAGCTGCTGTTG